>NC_068439.1:71804083-72104083 GCF_023373465.1 Oncorhynchus keta
CAAATAACTGTCTGTTTAGAGCCAAATAGCACTGAAGTTTACTTAGATTTTTTTGTGGTGTCTTTCCAATAGGTGATATATTTTTCTTTTTGTTTTGTGATGACTTGGTTGGGGCAGATATTCTGAGTGCTGTCCTGGGGCTCTATGAGGTTGGTTTGGGTTTGTAAACTGAGCCTCAGAACCAGCTGGCTGAGGGGACTCTTCTCTGGTTTCATCTCTTGACATTGTAGAGCTGTGTGATGGAATGTTTTGGGGTCGCTTGTTTTTAGATGGTTGTCAAATTTGATGGCTCTTTTTTTCTATTCGAATGAGAAGGAAGTTTTGGCCCCATTCTGCTCTACATGTGTTATTTGGAGGTTTTCTTTGCACTTGCAATACAGTCTGGCAAAACTCTGCATATAGTATTTCAATTGGATGTTTGTCCCATTTGGTGAATTCATTATTAGAGATTGGACCCCATATTTCGCTGCAATATAGAGCAATTGGTTCTATAACCGATTGGAACATTTTTAGCCAGATTCTAATTGGAATTTTGATTTTAATGTTTCTTTTAATGGCATAGAATTCTTCTTCATTCTTGCTTTGTCTCTCAGCTCATTCACAGCCATGTGAGAGCTACCTGTGTTGCTGATCATTAGTCCTAGTAGATATGTGTCATTTTTGGTGTGTTCTAATATAACTATGTCCAAATAGAATTTATATTTGTCATCCTGATTTCTGGACCTTTTTTGGAATATCATTATATTTGTTTTTTTTAGGTTAACGGTCAGAGCCCAGGTCTGACAGAACCTGTGAAGATGATCTAGGTGCTGCTGTAACCCATCTTTAGTGGGAGACAGCAGCACCAGGTCATCTGCGTACAGCAGACACTTGATTTCAGTGTTGTGTAGGGTGATACCAGGTGCTTCTGATTCTTCTAATGTTTTTACCAATTCATTAATGTAGATGTTAAATAGTGTTGCACATATTGCGCAGACCTGTTTCACTCCACATCCCTGAGAGAAGAAGCCTGTTTGCTTGTTGCCAGTTTTAACCGCACATTTGTTTTTAGTGTACATTGATTTCATAACATCATATGTTTTCCCTCCAACACCACTTTCTATTAGTTTATAAAAAAGACCTTCGTTCCAAATTGAATCAAATGCTTCTTCAAATCTACAAAACACGAGTAGATTTTGCCTTTGTTTTGGGTTTACTTCTCTCTCTCTCTCTCTCTCTCTCTCTCTCTCTCTCTCTCTCTCTAATTCAATTTGCTGTATTGGCATGGCGTAACAATGTACATATTGCCAAAGCTTATTTTGGATATTTACAATATAAAAATGAGAATCAAAATTGTCAACAGGACTACAGTAACAACAATAACCAAGGGTCAAAATAACCATACATATAACAATAACAATAAGCATACAGTAGAGGACATGTGCAGGTTGATTGGTCTGTCAGACACTGTCCCTCAACTTATGGCAGGCAGCAATGTAGTGCGCTGCCAACCCACAGGTCTTTGCCAACCCACAGCTCTCCCCCAACAGGACGGGTAGCCCACTCTCATCAGAGAGGTCTTTGAAACCTTAAATAAGGGTTTCAAATTTGGGGAAATGACACTCTCTAATTGTATATTTTTTACATTTTGTCAGGAAATTCAGCTCCGTCTCAGGTTCTGTTGTTGTGCAGTGGTTGCACAGTCTTTTCTCTACAGGGAGCCAGGTTTTCTTGTGTCTACCCTTGGCAAGGCTGTGCTCACTGAGCCTGTACTTTGTCAAGGTTTTTCTAAGGTTTTGATCAGTAACCATGGTCAAATATTTAGCCACAGTGTACTGTCGATTTAGGGCCAGATAGCACTGCATTTTGCTTTGTGTTTGTGCTTGCGTTTCCCAATAAGCAATATAGTTTTGTTTTGACTGTGTTGTAATTTGTTGTAATTGGATGTTCTGGTCCTGAGGCTTCAGTGTGTAAGTAGAACAGGTTTGTGAACTCAGCCCCAGGACCAGCTGGATGAGGGGACTCATTTTTTTGCTCAGCTCTTGGCATATAGAGTTTTAAGGTATCACAGTAATGAAGGCATACTGTCACCATTATTTGGGTCTCTGTGCTTTTGGTTGGATAGTGTTCTAAGTTTTTTCCTTATACTTTTACAATCTGCATCAAATCAGTTGTCATCTGTGATCTTTTTTGTTTAGTTTTTTATCCATTTCAATTGTGCTTCCTTTGCCTGAATATATAGTTGATGTTTTGTACTGCTAGATTGATTATTTATCCATTATTTTACCGGGTAAGTTGACTGAGAACACGTTCTCATTTGCAGCAACGACCTGGGGAATAGTTACAGGGGAGAGGAGGGGGATGAATGAGCCAATTGTAAAATGGGGATTATTAGATGACCGTGATGGTTTGATGACCAGATTGGGAATTTAGCCAGGACACCAGGGTTAACACCCCTACTCTTACGATAAGTGCCATGGCATCTTTAATGACCTCAGAAAGTCAGGACACCCATTTAACATCCCATCCGAAAGACGGCACCCTACACAGAGCAGTGTCCCCAATCACTGCCCTGGGGAATTGGGATATTTTTTTAGACCAGGGGAAAGAGTGCCTCCTACTAGCCCCCCAACACCACTTCCAGCTGCATCTGGTCTCCCATCCAGGAACTGACCAGGACCAACCCTGCTTAGCTTCAGAAGCAAGCCAGCAGTGGTATGCAGGGTGGTATGCAGGGTGGTATGCTAGTGGCAAATGATGCCTTCTTTACTGTGAGTGAATGTGGTATCCAGAAAGTTATCTAAGAGTGTTTGGAGATTTTGGTTACAGGTTGCTTTCTGGTATTCTTCTGTGATGTTTTGATCTGTATGAATTTCTGATGTTGGACAGCTTATTGGGCTGAGAAAGGTCTGATGTTCTTCAGCTTATTGGGCTGAGAAAGGTCTGATGTTGTACAGCTTATTGGGCTGAGAAAGGTCTGATGTTGTACAGCTTATTGGGCTGAGAAAGGTCTGATGTTGTACAGCTTATTGGGCTGAGAATGTCTGATGTTGTACAGCTTATTGGGCTGAGAATGTCTGATGTTGTACAGCTTATTGGGCTGAGAAAGGTCTGATGTTGTACAGCTTATTGGGCTGAGAATGTCTGATGTTGTACAGCTTATTGGGCTGAGAATGTCTGATGTTGTACAGCTTATTGGGCTGAGAATGTCTGATGTTGTACAGCTTATTGGGCTGAGAATGTCTGATGTTGTACAGCTTATTGGGCTGAGAATGTCTGATGTTGTACAGCTTATTGGGCTGAGAATGTCTGATGTTGTACAGCTTATTGGGCTGAGAATGTCTGATGTTGTACAGCTTATTGGGCTGAGAATGATGTTGTAAGCTTATTGGGTCTGATGTTGTACAGCTTATTGGGCTGAGAATGTCTGATGTTGTCAGCTTATTGGGCTGAGAATGTCTGTGTGTACAGCTTATTGGGGCTGAGAAATGTCTGATGTTGTACAGTTTATTGGGCTGAGAATGTCTGATGTTGTACAGCTTATTGGGCTGAGAATGTCTGATGTTGTACAGCTGTGAGAATGTCTGATGTTGTACAGCTTATTGGGCTGAGAAAGGTCTGATGTTGTACAGCTTATTGGGCTGACTGATGTTGTACAGCTTATTGGGCTGAGAAAGGTCTGATGTTGTACAGCTTATTGGGCTGAGAATGTCTGATGTTGTACAGCTTATTGGGCTGAGAATGTCTGATTGGCTTATTGGGCTGAGAAAGGTCTGATGTTGTACAGCTTATTGGGCTGAGAAAGGTCTGATGTTGTACAGCTTATTGGGCTGAGAATGTCTGATGTTGTACAGCTTATTGGGCTGAGAAAGGTCTGATGTTGTACAGCTTATTGGGCTGAGAAAGGTCTGATGTTGTACAGCTTATTGGGCTGAGAATGTCTGATGTTGTACAGCTTATTGGGCTGAGAATGTCTGATGTTGTACAGCTTATTGGGCTGAGAAAGGTCTGATGTTGTACAGCTTATTGGGCTGAGAAAGCTTATTGGGCTGATCTGTTTGTACAGCTTATTGGGCTGAGAATGTCTGATGTTGTACAGCTTATTGGGCTGAGAAAGGTCTGATGTTGTACAGCTTATTGGGCTGAGAATGTCTGATGTTGTACAGCTTATTGGGCTGAGAAAGGTCTGATGTTGTACAGCTTATTGGGCTGATGTTGTAAGCTTATTGGTCTGATCTGTTGTACAGCTTATTGGGCTGAGAATGTTGTACTGATGTTGTACAGCTTATTGGGCTGAGAATGTCTGATGTTGTACAGCTTATTGGGCTGAGAAAGGTCTGATAGGTCTGATGTTGTACAGCTTATTGGGCTGAGAAAGGTCTGATGTTGTACAGCTTATTGGGCTGAGAAAGGTCTGATGTTGTACAGCTTATTGGGCTGAGAAAGGTCTGAAATTGGTCTGATGTTGTACAGCTTATTGGGCTGATGTTGTAAAGGTCTGATGTTGTACAGCTTATTGGGCTGAGAATGGTCTGATGTTGTACAGCTTATTGGGCTGAGAAAGGTCTGATGTTGTACAGCTTATTGGGCTGAGAAAGGTCTGATGTTGTACAGCTGATGTTGTACAGCTTGGGCTGAGAATGGTCTGATGTTGTACAGCTTATTGGGCTGAGAAAGGTCTGATGTTGTACAGCTTATTGGGCTGAGAAAGGTCTGATGTTGTACAGCTTATTGGGATGAGAAAGGTCTGATGTTGTACAGCTTATTGGGCTGAGAAAGGTCTGATGTTGTACAGCTTATTGGGCTGAGAATGTCTGGTCTGATGTTGTTGTACAGCTTATTGGGCTGAGAATGTCTGATGTTGTACAGCTTATTGGGCTGAGAAAGGTCTGATGTTGTACAGCTTATTGGGCTGAGAAAGGTCTGAT
Organism: Oncorhynchus keta; assembly: GCF_023373465.1. Classification (NCBI taxonomy): domain Eukaryota; kingdom Metazoa; phylum Chordata; class Actinopteri; order Salmoniformes; family Salmonidae; genus Oncorhynchus; species Oncorhynchus keta. The sequence continues at coordinate 71,808,991 of NC_068439.1, forward strand.
GTTGTACAGCTTATTGGGCTGAGAAAGGTTTGATGTTGTTTCCCATGTCTGTTCTTTTGAAGATCAGACAGAGGTTTTAGTGGCTTGACAGTGAATGAGCTGAGAGAGAAGGGGTCAATGTCTGTGATCATGTAGTCTACTGTACTGTGGCCAAGAGGTGAGCAGTAGGTGAATCTCCCCAAAGAGTCCCCCTGTAACCTACCATTGACAAAGTACAGACCCAGGCTTCTACAGAGCTGCAACAGATCCCTTCCATTTTTGTTCACGATGCTGTCACTGTTGTTTCTATGGGGGAGATTAAGGCCGTTAGAAACAGTATGGCCTGAAATAAAGTTGTCCCCTCGTGTGCTCGTTAGATCAGGTAGTGTTCCTGTGTGCGCATTTGTGTCCCCACAGCTGAGCACATTTCCCTGGGCCCGGGTCAACAGCATCAATGTAACAGTTTAGCTTTCATCTGGGTCAACAGCATCAATGTAACAGTATAACTTTTGTCCATTCCCTCGCCCCAACCCGGGCTCGAACCAGGGACCCTCTGCACACATAGACAACTGACAGAGCAAGGGGAACCACTACTTCAAGGTCGCAGAGCGAGTGACGTCACCGGTTGAAACGCTATTAGCACCCACCACCGCTAACTAGCTAGCCATTTCACATCGGTTACGTGTGTGTGTATGTGTGTGTGTATGTGTGTGTGTGTGTGTGTGTGTGTGTGTGTGTGTGTGTGTGTGTGTGTGTGTGTGTGTGTGTGTGTGTGTGTGTGTGTGTGTGTGTGTGTGTGTGTGTGTGTGTGTGTGTGTGTGTGTGTGTTTAGTGCAGTTTAGTGCAGATGTATTGGAGGAGCTGTGGGCCGTTGAGGGTGCCCTGGGTCTGGTGGGGCATTGAGGGTGCCCTGGGTCTGGTGGGGCGTTGAGGGTGCCCTGGGTCTGGTGGGGCGTTGAGGGTGCCCTGGGTCTGGTGGGGCGTTGAGGGTGCCCTGGGTCTGGTGGGGCGTTGAGGGTGCCCTGGGTCTGGTGGGGCGTTGAGGGTGCCCTGGGTCTGGTGGGGCGTTGAGGGTGCCCTGGGTCTGGTGGGGCGTTGAGGGTGCCCTGGGTCTGGTGGGGCGTTGAGGGTGCCCTGGGTCTGGTGGGGCGTTGAGGGTGCCCTGGGTCTGGTGGGGCGTTGAGGGGGCCCTGGGTCTGGTGGGGCGTTGAGGGGGCCCTGGGTCTGGTGGGGCGTTGAAGGGGCCCTGGGTCTGGTGGGGCGTTGAAGTGGCCCTGGGTCTGGTGTGGCGTTGAGGGGGCCCTGGGTCTGGTGGGACGTTGAAGTGGCCCTGGGTCTGGTGGGACGTTGAAGTGGCCCTGGGTCTGGTGGGACGTTGAAGTGGCACTGGGTCTGGTGGTGCGTTGAGGGGTCCCTGGCTCTGGTGGTGCGTTGAGGGGGCCCTGGGTCTGGTGGGACGTTGAAGGGGCCCTGGGTCTGGTGGGGCGTTGAAGTGGCCCTGGGTCTGGTGGTGCGTTGAGGGGGCCCTGGGTCTGGTGGTGCGTTGAGGGGGCCCTGGGTCTGGTGGGGCGTTGAAGGGGACCTGGGTCTGGTGGGGCGTTGAAGTGGCCCTGGGTCTGGTGGTGCGTTGAAGGGGCCCTGGGTCTGGTGGGGCGTTGAAGGGGCCCTGGGTCTGGTGGGACGTTGAAGGGGCCCTGGGTCTGGTGGGGCGTTGAGGGTGCCCTGGGTCTGGTGGGGCTCCTTGTTGGTGCAGTGGTCTGGTAGGGGTCTCTGGGCGGTCCTCTGACCAGTACATCATGGGGTGTTTGTCTACCAAGTGCCACGTCCTTTAGAGACTTGACAAACATCCCTACTGTCTGCATCCTCAGGTGGGAGTGGTCGTGCAGATGCTCTGGGGTGATTGTTGGGTGGTGAGCAACGTGCACGTTCGGGAGTAGGCCACACCCTCTGGTGATGTCAGCGTTGACTTTCTGAATGGCACGGGGTTGGAATTCTTTGCGGGGCAGCAGAGTGGAGATGGTGATGTGGGAGTTGGGGAACTGCTCAGAGATCCTCTCTGCTACTCTGTTGACCAGGCTGCCTACTCTCTCCTGCTCCTCTCGCAGGTTGTTGGTGCCGGTGTGAATAATAATGTGGCCTGGTGTGCCAAAGTCAGGCTGTGACAGGATGTGGAGTGCATCCTGTGTTTTTGGGCACCATATTCTGCACACCTTGTGTCGGGGGAAGAGTTTATCTTCTTGGATGAATTTCCCATTTGAGTCAATGAGGATGGCCACCGCAGTGAGTTTTACCAGATTAGTGCGTTTACGGTCTGGGGCTGAAGTACACAGGGTCTGTGTACATGGAGGGGTGTGTGGGGGTGTGTCAGCTTCTCTCTGTAGTAGGTGTCCCCATGTGAGTCTACAGTCTGTTCTCTGTGCTGTAGCACTCTCTTGATGACAGACAGATGACAGATGACAAACTCCTTTTCCATCTCCTCCTTTACCTGCACCAGCTCTCTCCTCGTGGTGGCCTTTACCTCCTCAAGAGCTGTGGTAAGGCTCTCTCTCAGCTCCTGGACAGAGTTCTTCAGCTGGGTCCTGCACTGGTTGATCTGGTCCTGTAGAAGCTCTGTGTCTGGGCTGGAGGGGGTGTAGCTGGGGGGCTGCTCCTTCAGCTCAGTAACCCATACCTCTAACATAGCCAGCCTGTCTCTCAGCAGGCTGATGGTAGTGTAGCTGGGGGGCTGCTCCTTCAGCTCAGTAACCCATACCTCTAACAGAGCTAGCCTGTCTCTCAGCAGGCTGATGGTAGTGTAGCTGGGGGGCTGCTCCTTTAGCTCAGTAAACCCATACCTCTAACAGAGCCAGCCTGTCTCTCAGCAGGCTGATGGTAGTGTAGCTGGGGGGCTGCTCTAACAGAGCCAGCCTGTCTCTCAGCAGGCTGGTAGTGGTGTGGTCTTGTCTCTGGTGGTTGTAGGCAAGCAGGGGGGAGGATGGTCCTGCTGTTGGGGTGCCTGAGGTGAAGGGAGAGGATAGCCCTGCTGTTGGGGTGCCTGAGGTGAAGGGAGAGGATAGCCCTGCTGTTGGGGTGCCTGAGGTGAAGTGAGAGGATAGCCCTACTGTTGGGGTGCCTGAGGTGAAGGAGAGGATAGCCCTGCTGAGGTGAAGGGAGAGGATAGCCCTGCTGTTGGGGTGCCTGTGAGAGGATAGCCCTGCTGTTGGGGTGCCTGAGGTGAAGGGAGAGGATAGCCCTGCTGTTGGGGTGCCTGAGGTGAAGTGAGAGGATAGCCCTACTGTTGGGGTGCCTGAGGTGAGGGGGAGGATAGTCCTACTGTTGGGGTGCCTGAGCAGGGGGAGGATAGTCCTACTGTTGCTGGTGAGGGGGAGGATAGTCCTACTGTTGGGGTGCCTGAGGTGAAGGGAGAGGATAGCCCTGGTGTTGGGGTGCCTGAGGTGAAGGGAGAGGATCGTCCTGCTGTTGGGGTGACTGAGGTGATTGGAGAGGATGGTCCTGCTGTTGGGGTGCCTGAGGTGAAGGGAGAGGATAGCCCTGCTGTTGGGGTGCCTGAGGTGAAGGGAGAGGATAGCCCTGCTGTTGGGGTGCCTGAGGTGAAGGGAGAGGATAGCCCTGCTGTTGGGGTGCCTGAGGTGAAGGGAGAGGATAGCCCTGCTGTTGGGGTGCCTGAGGTGAAGGGAGAGGATAGCCCTGCTGTTGGGGTGCCTGAGGTGAAGGGAGAGGATAGCCCTACTGTTGGGGTGCCTGAGGTGAGGGGGGAGGATAGTCCTACTGTTGGGGTGCCTGAGGTGAGGGGGAGGATAGTCCTACTGTTGGGGTGCCTGAGGTGAGGGGAGGATAGCCCTACTGTTGGGGTGCCTGAGGTGAAGGGAGAGGATAGCCCTGCTGTTGGGGTGCCTGAGGTGAGGGGGGAGGATGGTCCTACTGTTGGGGTGCCTGAGGTGAGGGGGGAGGATAGTCCTACTGTTGGGGTGCCTGAGGTGAAGGGAGAGGATAGCCCTGGTGTTGGGGTGCCTGAGGTGAAGGGAGAGGATAGCCCTGCTGTTGGGGTGCCTGAGGTGAGGGGAGGATGGTCCTGCTGTTGGGGTGCCTGAGGTGAGGGGAGAGGATCGTCCTGCTGTTGGGGTGCCTGAGGTGATTGGAGAGGATCGTCCTGCTGTTGGGGTGCCTGAGGTGAAGGGAGAGGATAGCCCTGCTGTTGGGGTGCCTGAGGTGAAGGGAGAGGATAGCCCTGCTGTTGGGGTGCCTGAGGTGAAGGGAGAGGATGCCCTGCTGTTGGGGTATCTGAGGTGAAGGGAGAGGATGGCCCTGCTGTTGGGGTGCCTGAGGTGAAGGAGAGGATAGTCCTGCTGTTGGGGTGCCTGAGGTGAAGGGAGAGGATAGTCCTGCTGTTGGGGTGCCTGAGGTGAAGGGAGAGGATGGCCCTGCTGTTGGGGTGCCTGAGGTGAAGGGAGAGGATAGCCCTGCTGTTGGGGTGCCTGAAGTGAAGGGAGAGGATGGCCCTGCTGTTGGGGTGCCTGAAGGGAGAGGATAGCCCTGCTGTTGGGGTACCTGAGTTGAAGGGAGAGGATCGTCCTGCTGTTGGGGTGCCTGAGGTGATTGGAGGGATCGTCCTGCTGTTGGGGTGCCTGAGGTGAAGGGAGAGGATAGCCCTGCTGTTGGGGTGCCTGAGGTGAAGGGAGAGGATAGCCCTGCTGTTGGGGTGCCTGAGGTGAAGGGAGAGGATAGCCCTGCTGTTGGGGTATCTGAGGTGAAGGGAGAGGATGGCCCTGCTGTTGGGGTGCCTGAGGTGAAGGGAGAGGATAGTCCTGCTGTTGGGGTGCCTGAGGTGAAGGGAGAGGATAGTCCTGCTGTTGGGGTGCCTGAGGTGAAGGGAGAGGATGGCCCTGCTGTTGGGGTGCCTGAGGTGAAGGGAGAGGATAGCCCTGCTGTTGGGGTGCCTGAAGTGAAGGGAGAGGATGGCCCTGCTGTTGGGGTGCCCGAGGTGAAGGGAGAGGATAGCCCTGCTGTTGGGGTACCTGAGTTGAAGGGAGAGGATAGCCCTGCTGTTGGGGTGCCTGAGGTGAAGGGAGAGGATGGCCCTGCTGTTGGGGTGCCTGCGGTGAAGGGAGAGGATGGCCCTGCTGTTGGGGTGCCTGAGGTGAAGGGAGAGGATGGCCCTGCTGTTGGGGTGCCTGCGGTGAAGGGAGAGGATGGCCCTGCTGTTGGGGTGCCTGAGGTGAAGGGAGAGGATGGCCCTGCTGTTGGGGTGCCTGCGGTGAAGGGAGAGGATGGCCCTGCTGTTGGAGTGCCTGAGGTGAAGGGAGAGATCGGGGTGCTGTCCTTTTCTTTTTTGCTTTCCGCTTTCTTCGTTAAGGTGGGGAAGTCCTGCACAACAGAGCTGAGTGCAGCCTCACTGCCCTGGACCATGACAGTGCCGTTCTGCTACATGTTTACCGTCAGAAACCTGTTTTCCTGGTCTTTTTCGCTGTCCTCAAACATGTGTATTTGCCTTCCCTTGCAGATGCCTGTCTTTGTGTTACAGCTGAAATGCCTGGTTACAGCTGTATGCCAGGCAGTAGTGTGGTCTGTGTAAAATAACAGGTTTGTAACAGTCCTGGTTTGTGAGCAGTCGGCAAACAAAGTTTCTGGGATCTCCCTCAGAATTCTGTGTTTAAAATGGATTCTTCCCTTCTCTGATTTGATTTCTGCTGGATATAAAAAAAAGGGGAGAAAGTCTCTCAGTTTCTGCTGCTGCTGGTGCAGCTAGCGCTGCTTTAGTGGCTGTGTTGCTATGGTTACCACCAGTAAACAGTTGGCGCTAGATGGTAAGCTAGCTGACAGATTTGAATTTGGCTAGCTATCACGATTAAGATTGGTCTTTTAACTCACTCTCTGTCAATCTTGTCAATCTTCAATTGTACAATTTGATTACCTATACATTTTTTGCTAATTTAATCATTGTGTCAATCTCGCTCTTAACAACCAAAAAGTTATAACAAGTCAGGAGCCATTCTTCTGCATCTCTCTCTCTCTCTGTCTCTTTCTGTGTCTCTCTTTCTCTCTGTCTCTCTCTTTCTCTGTCTCTCTCTCTTGGTCTCTCTCTCTCTCTCTTGGTCTCTCTCTCTCTGTCTGTGTTTCTCTCTCTGTGTCTCTCTTTCTCTCTGTCACTCTCTTTCTCTGTCTCTCTCTCTCTTGGTCTCTTTCTCTCTCTTGGTCTGTCTCTTTCTCTGTCTCTTTCTCTTGGTCTCTCTCTCTCTCTCTCTCTTGGTCTCTCTCTCTCTCTTGGTCTCTCTCTTGGTCTCTCTCTCTCTCTCTGTTTCTCTCTCTCTTGGTCTCTCTCTCTCTCTTGGTCTCTCTCTCTCTCTGTGTTTCTGTCTCTTTGTCTCTCTATCTTGGTCTCTCTCTCTCTCTGTGTTTCTCTCTCTCTTGGTCTCTCTCTCTTGGTTTCTCTCTCTTGGCCTCTCTCTCTTGGTCTCTCTCTTGGTCTCTCTCTCTTGGTCTCTCTCTTTTTGGTCTCTCTCTCTCTCTCTCTCTCTCTCTCTCTCTCTCTCTCTCTCTCTCTCTCAGTTAGACCAGTAACAACTCTTTCACTGTGACATCTTCAATCTCTTAGTATAATTGGGAGAGAAGTGATATTAACCACATCTGTGAAAACTTGTGATCTCGCCTCATCATTTTGTCATGGAAACAGGAAATAAGAATGATTAGGGGAATAAGAATGTGGCTCAGAAGAGTGGTTGTACATTTATTACCAGGTGCCTGTTAGGATCTTACTATGGGGGTGGACAGTGGGGGATTAAGCACTCACACACACCTCATTTAAAACTTCTAGAAATGGGACTTTTGCGTTCACTCCCTCTGTCCTAATAAGTCTCAATCCAGCAGGTTAGATCAGGTCAGTGTTGAGATGTAAAGCATGGTTTGTTCATGTTTGGTCTTAGCCTGGCCATAGGGAACACACATACACACACAGATAAACACATAAGTACACACACACACCCTCCCCAAATAGACACACACATGCACACACACACAGATTAGGGAGGAAGTTTTTTTTTAGGAGCCTTATTTCTTCTACAGCATATAGTTGAGGGAGATGGCGCCGACAGAAATGGTCACCTCACTTCAGGTCCTTAGAAAACTATACAGTTATTTGCTTTTTTATGGATTATTTCTTACATTGTTAACCCAGAAAATCTCAAGTCTTATTACATACAGCCGGGAAGAACTATTGGATATAAAACCGATGTCAATTTACCATCATTACGACCAGGAATACGTCTTTCCCGAAGCGGATCCTTTGTTCGGACCTCCAGCCTGGACATGCAATCTTATCCCAGAGGCCGACCCAAAGTCAAATTAAAATCAAATTTCAAGTCAAATTTATTTATATAGCCCTTCGTACATCAGCTGATATCTCAAAGTGCTGTACAGAAACCCAGCCGAAAACCCCAGACAGTAAGCAATGCAGGTGTAGAAGCACGGTGGCTAGGAAAAACTCCCTAGAAAGGCCAAAACCTAGGAAGAAACCTAGAGAGGAACCAGGCTATGTGGGGTGGCCAGTCCTCTTCTGGCTGTGCCGGGTGGAGATTATAACAGAACATGGCCAAGATGTTCAAATGTTCATAAATGACCAGCATGGTCGAATAATAGTAAGGCAGAACAGTTGAAACTGGAGCAGCAGCATGGCCAGGTGGACTGGGGACAGCAAGGAGTCATCATGTCAGGTAGTCCTGGGGCATGGTCCTAGGGCTCAGGTCAGGGCAGCAGCATGGCCAGGTGGACTGGGGACAGCAAGGAGTCATCATGAGAGTCCTGGGGCATGGTCCTAGGGCTCAAGAGAAGAAAGAAGAAGGAGAGAATTAGAGAACGCACACTTAGATTCACACAGGACACCGAATTAGGACAGGAGGGGTACTCCAGATATAACAAACTGACCCTAGCCCCCGACACAAACTACTGCAGCATAAATACTGGAGGCTGAGACAGGAGGGGACAGGAGACACTGTGGCCCCATCCGAGGACACCCCGGACAGGGCCAAACAGGAAGGATATAACCCCACCCACTTTGCCAAAGCACAGCCCCCACACCACTAGAGGGATATCTTCAACCACCAACTTACCATCCTGAGACAAGGCTGAGTATAGCCCACAAAGATCTCCGCCACGGCACAGCCCAAGTGGGGGGCGCCAACCCAGACAGGATGACCACAACAGTGAATCAACCCACTCAGGTGACGCACCCCCTGCAGGGACGGCATGAGAGAGCCCCAGTAAGCCAGTGACTCAGCCCCTGTAATAGGGTTAGAGGCAGAGAATCCCAGTGGAAAGAGGGGAACCGGCCAGGCAGAGACAGCAAGGGCGGTTCGTTGCTCCAGAGCCTTTCCGTTCACCCTCCCACTCCTGGGCCAGACTACACTCAATCATATGACCCACTGAAGACATGAGTCTTCAGTAAAGACTTAAAGGTTGAGACCGAGTTTGCTTCTCTGACATGGGTAGGCAGACCGTTCCATAAAAATGGAGCTCTATAGGAGAAAGCCCTGCCTCCAGCTGTTTGCTTAGAAATTCTAGGGACAATTAGGAGGCCTGCGTCTTGTGACCGTAACGTACGTGTAGGTATGTACGGCAGGACCAAATCAGAGAGATAGGTAGGAGCAAGCCCATGTAATGCTTTGTAGGTTAGCAGTAAAACCTTAAAATCAGCCCTTGCTTTGACAGGAAGCCAGTTTAGAGAGGCTTGCACTGGAGTAATATGATCAAATAGTTTGGTTCTAGTCAGGATTCTAGCAGCCGTATTTAGCACTAACTGAAGTTTATTTAGTGCTTTATCCGGGTAGCCGGAAAGTAGAGCATTGCAGTAGTCTAACCTAGAAGTGACAAAAGCATGGATTCATTTTTCTGCATCATTTTTGGACAGAAAGTTTCTGATTTTTGCAATATTACGTAGATGGAAAAAAGCTGTCCTCGAAATGGTCTTGATATGTTCTTCAAAAGAGAGATCAGGGTCCAGAGTAACACCGAGGTCCTTCACTCTCTTGATCCTAGGTCCTGGCAGAGTTGTGCAGACTCAGGACAACTGAAGTTTGGAGGAATACGCAGGTTTAAAGAGGAGTCCGTAATTTGCTTTCTAATAATCATAATCTTTTCCTCAAAGAAGTTCATGAATTTATCACTGCTAAAGTGAAAGTCATCCTCTCTTGGGGAGTGCTGCTTTTTAGTTAGCTTTCCGACAGTATCAAAAAGGAATTTCGGATTGTTCTTATTTTCCTCAATTAAGTTAGAAAAATAGGATGATCGAGCAGCAGTAAGGGCTCTTCGGTACTGCACGGTACCATCTTTCCAAGCTAGTCGGAAGACTTCCAGTTTGGTGTGGCGCCATTTCCGTTCCAATTTTCTGGAAGCTTGCTTCAGAGCTCGGGTATTTTCTGTGTACCAGGGAGCTAGTTTCTTATGAGAAATGTTTTTAGTTTTTAGGGGTGCAACTGCATCTAGGGTATTGCGCAAGATTCAATTGAGATCCTCAGTTAGGTGGTTAACTGATTTTTGTCCTCTGGCGTCCTTGGGTAGGCAGAGGGAGTCTGGAAGGGCATCAAGGAATCTTTGTGTTGTCTGTGAATTTATAGCACAAGCTTTGATGGTCCTTGGTTGGGGTCTGAGCAGATTATTTGTTTCAATTGCAAACGTAATAAAATGGTGGTCCGATAGTCCAGGATTATGAGGAAAAACATTAAGATCCACAACATTTATTCCATGGGACAAAACTAGGTCCAGCGTATGACTGTGACAGTGAGTGGGTCCAGAGACATGTTGGACAAAACCCACTGAGTCGATGATGGCTCCGAAAGCCTTTTGGAGTGGGTCTGTGGACTTTTCCATGTGAATATTAAAGTCACCAAAGATTAGAATATTATCTGCTATGACTACAAGGTCCGATAGGAATTCAGGGAACTCAGTGAGAAACACTGTATATGGCCCAGGAGACCTGTAAACAGTAGCTATAAAAAGTGATTGAGTAGGCTGCATAGATTTCATGACTAGAAGCTCAAAAGACGAAAACGTCATTTTTTTTTTGGTAAATTGAAATTTGCTATCGTAAATGTTAGCAACACCTCCGCCTTTGCGGGATGCACAAGGGATATGGTCACTAGTGTAGCCAGGAGGTGAGGCCTCATTTAAAACAGTAAATTCATCAGGCCATGTTTCAGTCAGGCCAATCACATCAAGATTATGATCAGTGATTAGTTAATTGACTATAATTGCCTTTGAAGTAAGAGATCTAACATTAAGTAGCCCTATTTTGATATGTGAGGTATCATGATCTCTTTCAGTAATGACTGGAATGGAGGTGGTCTTTATCCTAGTGAGATTGCTAAGGCGAACACCGCCATGTTTAGTTTTGCCCAACCTAGGTCGAGGCACAGACACGGTCTCAATGGTGATAGCTGAGCTGACTACACTGACTGTGCTAGTGGCAGACTCCACTATGCTGGCAGGCTGGCTAACAGCCTGCTGCCTGGCCTGCACCCTATTTCATTGTGGAGCTAGAGGAGTTAGAGCCCTGTCTATGTTGGTAGATAAGATGAGAGCACCCCTCCAGCTAGGATGGAGTCCGTCACTCCTCAGCAGGCCAGGCTTGGTCCTGTTTGTGGGTGAGTCCCAGAAAGAGGGCCAATTATCTACAAATTCTATCTTTTGGGAGGGGCAGAAAACAGTTTTCAACCAGCGATTGAGTTGTGAGACTCTGCTGTAGAGCTCATCACTCCGCAGGAGAGGCAGACGGAGCGGCCTGCTGGTCAGACTCAGAAGGCCAGCTCACCATCCACTGCTTCCTAGCATATTACTTGCCAATGTCCAATCTCTAGATAACAAGGTGGATGAAATTAAAGGTACAAGTTGCCATCCTGAGAAGCATCAGAGATTGTATCATTCTCTGTTTCAAGGAAACATGGCTCACTCGGGATACGTCGGTACAGCCACCCGGTTTCTTCACGCATCGCGCTGACAGAAACAAACATCTCTCTGGTAAGAATAAGGGTGGGGGTGTATGCCTTAAGATTAACGAATCATGGTGTAATCAAAACAACATACAGGAACTGAAGTCCTTTTGTTCACCTGACCTAGAATTCCTTACAATCAAATGCCGACCTCAATATCTTCCAAGAGAATTCTCTTTGATTATAGTCACAGCCGCGTATATCCCCCCAAGCAGATACCTCTCGGCCCTGAAAGAACTTCAATGGACTCTATGTAAACTGGAAACCATACATCCTGAGGCTGCATTTATTGTAGCTGTGGATTTTAACAAAGCTAACCTAAGATCAATACTCCCTAAATTCTATCAGCATATCGAATGCGCGACACAAGCTGGCAGAATTCTGGATCATTGCTACTCGAACTTCCACGATGCAAACAAAGCCCTCCCGCCCTCTGCCTTCTGCAAATCTTACCATGAATCCATTTTGTTGCTCCCAGCCTATAGACAGGAACATAAACAGGAAACGCCCGTGCTCAGGTCAATACAACGCTGGTCTGCCCAATCGGATTCCACGTTTGAAGATGCTTTGTTCACGTGGACTGGGATATGTTCCGGATAGCCTCAGACAACTGTGACTATTAAAATCTTCCCTAACCAGAAACTGTGGATTAATGGCAACATTCACGCAAAACCACTGATTTTAATCATGGCAAGGCGACTGGAAACATGACCGAAAACAAACAGCACAGCTCTTCCGTCCGCAAGGCAAACAAAAAGCAAAACGTCAGTATAGAGACAAAGTAGAGTTGCAATTCAATGGCTCAAACATGAGACGTATGTGGCAGGGTCTACAGTCAATCACGGGAAACAAAAACAAAACCAGCCCCGTCGCAAACATCGACATCTTGCTCCCAGCCAAATTACTTCTTTGCTCGCTTTGCTCCCAGACAAACAACTTCTTTGCTCGCTTTGAGGGCAATACAGTGCCACAGACACGGACCGCTACCAAAGCTCGTGGGCTCTCCTTCTCTGTAGTCAATGTGAGAAAAACATTTATCCCTCGCAAGGCTGCCGGCCCAGACGGCGTCCCTGGCCGCGTCCTCAGAGCATGCGCAGACCAGCTGGCTGGTGTGTTTAAAGACATACAGTGCCTTGCGAAAGTAAGTTAATACTTTGTAGCGCCACCTTTTGCTGCGATTACAGCTGTAAGTCGCTTGGGGTATGTCTCTATCAGTATGGCACATCGGGAGACTGAATTTTTTTCCCATTCCTCCTTGCAAAAAAGCTCAAGCTCAGTGAGGTTGGATGGAGAGCATTTGTGAACAGCAGTTTTCAGTTCTTTCCACAGATTCTCGATTGGATTCAGGTCTGGACTTTGACTTGGCCATTCTAACACCTGGATATGTTTATTTTTGAACCATTCCATTGTAGATTTTGCTTTATGTTTTGGATCATTGTCTTGTTGGAAGACAAATCTCTGTCCCAGTCTCAGGTTTTTTGCAGACTCCATCAGGTTTTCTTCCAGAATGGTCCTGTATTTGGCTCCATCCATCTTCCAAGGGATTTTAACCATCTTCCCTGTCCTGTCCCTGCTGAAGAAAAGCAGGCCCAAACTATGATGCTGCCACCACCATGTTTGACAGTGGGGATGGTGTGTTCAGGGTGATGAGCTGTGTTGCTTTTACGCCAAACATAACGTTTTGCATTGTTGCCAAAAAGTTCCATTTTGGTTTCATCTGACCAGAGCACCTTCTTCCACATGTTTGGTGTGTCTCCCAGGTGGCTTGTGGCAAACTTTAAACAACACTTTTTATGGATATCTTTAAGAAATGGCTTTCTTCTTGCCACTCTTCCAAAAAGGCCAGATTTGTGCAATATACGACTGATTGTTGTCCTATGGACAGAGTCTCCCACCTCAGCTGTAGATCTCTGCAGTTCATCCAGAGTGATCATGGGCCTCTTGGCTGCATCTCTGATCAGTCTTCTCCTTGTATGAGCTGAAAGTTTAGAGGGACGGCCAGGTCTTGGTCGATTTGCAGTGGTCTGATACTCCTTCCATTTCAATATTATCGCTTGCACAGTGCTCCTTGGGATGTTTAAAGCTAGGGAAATCTTTTTGTATCCAAATCCGGCTTTAAACGTCTTCACAACAGTATCTCGGACCTGCCTGGTGTGTTCCTTGTTCTTCATGATGCTCTCTGCGCTTTTAACGGACCTCTGAGACTATCACAGTGCAGGTGCATTTATACGGACACTTCATTACACACAGGTGGATTGTATTTATCATCATTAGTCATTTAGGTCAACATTGGATCATTCAGAGATCCTCACTGAACTTCTGGAGAGAGTTTGCTGTACTGAAAGTAAAGGGGCTGAATAATTTTGCACGTCCAATTTTTCAGTTTTTGATTTGTTAAAAAGGTTTGAAATATCCAATAAATGTCGTTCCACTTCATGATTGTGTCCCACTTGTTGTTGATTCTTCACAAAAAAATACAGTTGTATATCTTTATGTTTGAAGCCTAAAATGTGGCAAAAGGTCGCAAAGTTCAAGGGGGCCGAATACTTTCGCAAGGCACTGTATTCAACCAATCCCTATCCCAGTCTGTTGTCCCCACATGCTTCAAGATGACCACCATTGTTCCTTTTCCCAAGAAAGCTAAGGTAACTGAACTAAATGACTATCGCCCCATTGCACTCACTTCTGTCATCATGAAGTGATTTGAGAGACAAGTCAAGGATCATATCATCTCCCCCTACCTGATACCCTAGACCCACTCCAATTTGCTTACCACCCCAATAGGTCACACTGCACACTGCCCTATCCCATCTGGACAAGAGGTGTACATATGTAAGAATGCTGTTCATTGACTACAACTCAGCATTTAACACCATAGTACCCTTCAAACTCGTCATTAACCTGGAGACCCTGGGACTCGACCCCGCCCTGTGCAACTGACAAGATGGCTAGACAAGATGGCTAGACAAGATGGAATACAGTATGGCAGTGAAATAATCAAACAAAAACATTCCAGTTACATCATAGGGTTTATTCATATGGGCACAGAAGACAGTAGTGGAGAAGTTGGAATGTTTTAAGTTCCTTGGCGTACACATCACTGGACAAACTGAAATGGTCCACCCACACAGACAGCGGGGTGAGGAAGGCGCAACAGCGCGTCTTCAACCTCAGGAGGTTGAAGAAATTTGGCTTGTTATCCAAAACACTCGCAAACTTTCACAGATGCACAATTGAGAGCATCCTGTTGGACTGTATCACCGCCTGGTACGGCAACTGCACCGCCCCACAACCGCAGGGCTCTCCAGAGGGTGGTTTGGTCTGCACAATGCATCACCGGGGAAAAACTTCCTGCCCTCCAGGACACATACAGCACCCAATGTCACAGGAAGGCCAAAAAGATCAGCAAGGACAACAACCACCCGAGCCACTGCCTGTTCACCCCAATATCATCCAGAAGTCGAGGTCAGTACAGGTGCATCAAAGCTGGGACCGAGAGTCTGAAAACAGCTGTTATCTCAAGGCCATCAGACTGGTAAACAGCCATCACTAACATAGAGAGGCTGCTGTCAACATACAGACTCAAATCTCTGGCCACTTAAATAACTGGACTTAATAAAGGTATAATTAGTTACTTTGAATAACACCACTTTAATAATGTTTACATATCCTACATTACTCATCTCATATGTGTATACTGTATTCTATACCATCTACTGCATCTTGCCTATGCCGCACTCCATCACTTATCCATATATTTATATATATTCCCTTTACAAATACATACATCCCTTTACATTTGTATGTATTTGTGTGTATAAGCTAGTTGTTGTGAATTTGTTAATTACTGTTAGATATTACTGCAGGCGGGAACTAGAAGCACAAGCTTTTCGCTACACTCGCATCAACATCTGCTAACCATGTGTATGTGACCTTTTTTGATGTGGTTGGATGACTCTCATTCATATTCCATTCACCCAACTCAATGTAACATCAATAGGTTTAAGCTACTACATGATACTCACATTTTCTATTTTCCTATGAATGAAAGCTTACAATGTACAGTTGAAGTCTGAAGTTTACATACACCTTAGCCAAATACATTTTACCTCCATTTTTCACAATTCCTGACATTTAATTACAGTAAAAATGCCCTGTCTTAGGTCAGTTAGGGTAGCCACTTTATTTTAAGAATGTGAAATGTCAGAATAATATTAGAGATAATGATTTATTTCAGCTTTTATTTCTATCATCACATTCCCAGTGGGTCAGAAGTTTACATACACTCAATTAGTATTTGGTAGCATTACCTTTACGTTTTTTTATCTTGGGTCAAATGTTTTGGGTAGCCTTCCACAAGCTTCCCACAATAAATTGGGTGAATTTTGGCCCATTCCTCCTGACAGAGCTGGTGTAACTGAGTCAGGGTTGTAAGGCCTCCTTGCTCGCACATGCTTTTTCAGTTCTGCCCACATATTTTATATAAGATTGAGGTTAGGGCTTTGTGATGGCCACTCCAATACCTTGAATTTGTTGTCTTTAACCCTTTTTTCCACAACATTGGAAGTATGCTTGGGGTCATTGTGCATTTGGAAGACCCATTTGCGACCAAGCTTTAACTTCCTGACTGAGATGTTGCCACATCATTTTCCTTCCCGTGATGCCATCTATTTTGTGAAGTGCACCAGTGCCTCCTGCAGCAAAGCACCCCCACAACATGATGCTGCAACCCCGTGCTTCACAGTTGGGATGGTGTTCTTCGGCTTGCAAGCCTCCCCCTTTTTCCTCCAAACATAATTAGGCATCTGTTTCTCAAGCTAGACACTCTAATGTACTCGTCCTCTTGCTCAGATGTGCACCGGGGTCTCCCACTCCTCTTTCTATTCTGGTTAGAGCCAGTTTGCACTGTTCTGTGAAGGGATTAGTACACAGCGTTGTACGAGATCTTCAGATTCTTGGCAATTTCTCGCATGGAATTGCCTTAATTTCTTAGAACAAGAATAGACTGACGAGTTTCAGAAAAAAGGTCTTTGTTTCTGGCCATTTTGAGCCTGTAATGGAACCCACAAATGCTGATGCTCCAGATACTCAACTAGTCTAAAGAAGGGCAGTTTTATTGCTTCTTTAATCAGAACAACAGTTTTCAGCTGTGCTAACATAATTGCAAAAGGGTTTTCTAATGATCAATTAGCCTTTTTAAATTATTAACTTGGATTAGCTAACGTGCCATTGGAATACAGGAGTGATGGTTGCTGATAATGGGCCTCTGTACGCCTATGTAGATATTCCATTAAAAATCAGCCGTTTCCAGCTACAAAAGCCATTTCCAACATTAACAATGTCTACACTGTATTTCTGATCAATTTGATGTCATTTTAATGGACAATTTTTTTTGCTTTTCTTTCAAAAACAAGGACATTTCTAAGTGACCCCAAACTTTTGAATGGCAGTGTACATATACATATACAGGATGCAGTTACTCAAATAATACAACAGTTGCCTCCACAAGTATACATAGATATACCTAACCTGGCTGCTTAATTATGACAAAACTCATACAACTAAGAATGTCTATTTCAATCCTGTTACATATGCTGTCAGTACTACATTAATTTTATGATCCTTTCGATTTGATGGGCAACATGTCAATTCATGCTGCAAGAGCTCTGATAGGTTGGAGGACGTCCTCCGGAAGTCGTCATAATTACTGTGTAAGTCTATGGAAGGGGGTGAGAGCCATGAGCCTCCGAGGTTTTGTATTGAAGTCAATGTACCCAGAGGAGGATGGAAAACAGCTGTCCAGCAGCTACACCATGTTCATACCCTAGAAAGTGCTGTTACTACTGTAGAGCTTAATTGCAAAATAGTGTTTAATTCAGGTATTTGGTGACGTGAATATATTTTGTATAGTTTTATCTAAAAAGGATAACTTTTTTAATGTTTCACTGTTTAAAAAAAATGAAATTCAATGAGTAAGATGGTCCTCCCCTTCCTCCTCTGAGAAGCCTCCAATGACACACACAGATCGTGTGAGCGGTGTCACTCAGCACCTCCTAGCATACATCTCCAGATATTATCTGTCACTCCCTGATTTCAGATCCACTCTGCTCCTGTGTTAATGATTCTGAAGAGTGTTGACATGTCCACAAAATGATCCTCCTAGGCTTATCTCAAATTCACCAATAACGACTGTCTGTTTGTGTATGTGACTGGGTGATGGACAGCCAGAAAGCATAAGGAGCCTGGAGTCTGTAAACCCTAAGGTGAAAAGGTCAAATCCCAAAAGAGATGCACCTTCTTGAGGCCTGACTTGACTAGCAGCCAACCTGCTGTTTGACAATGAGTTGCATGAAATCAGAGATGGGCTTTCGTTCTGTCAGTCTGTGCTCTACAATAGACGCATGCACACGCACACAGACACAGACACAGACACAGACACAGACACAGACACAGACACACACACACACACACACACACACACACACACACACACACACACACACACACACACACACACACACACACACACACACACACACACACACACACACACACACACACACACACACACAGTATTGTGTAGGAGCATATTATTGACTGTAAGGGAGGGAGGAAAGATGTTTTATCCTCCCATACGCATATGCAGGTACACACACAAACACACACACACTTGCATGCACACAAACACACACACACACCGGCAAGCAATGATTTGGTGGAGTGAGGCTAAGGAACACCTGTGCCCATTAGGCCTCACACAAAGGGCTGCTGAGGGAGGGAGGAATATCCCCCTTCTCAAACATGAGGGACCTCACTAAAGATTCAGGCCCTAAATCACACACACGCACAGACATGAGCACACAAACACGAGCACACAGACACGAGCACATTGGCACGTGCACACAGGCACACACACACCTAATTTAAGGTCTTCCGCACTGTGCAGCTTCCTAAAGCTTACCTACAGTACAGGGTAAAGATAGCATTCGGATTGGGAGCTCTGTCACAGTCTCCATAGAGCCGGCTCATCTTTGGAATGTTTTGCATTTCTATACCTACCAAATGGCTACCATACTCATGCCCAACAAAAACACATGGACATTTCAGTGTTCCCAATGACCTCCACTCCGGACGTGTTAATATCTCTACGGTCCTTCTGTATTCATTGAAAACCAAGCATTCAGTCCGTTTCATTGTAATGCCGCTAAAACACTAAGATGCTAAAACACAAAGATTCTAATACACAAAGATGCTAAAACTCAGAGATACAGCATACAAATGAGTTGGGGTTTTTGATCTGGTAAACAGTGAGGCGTCTTGGTCCTCAATACTACCAGACAGAAGAAAAAAAAACATGACAGCTTAATTAATATTTATTTGTAATTTATTTAACCCCAGTCTACTCCAAAAGAAAACTGCAAACAGAAATAAGGACGATTCCGTCAAGTGTTAAAGTTGCTCTGAGATATTTTTTATAGAAGCTGAAAGCTAGGATCTTCCGTTTCAAGTGTGTGTGTGTGTGTGTGTGTGTGTGTGTGTGTGTGTGTGTGTGTGTGTGTGTGTGTGTGTGTGTGTGTGTGTGTGTGTGTGTGTGTGTGTGTGTGTGTGTGTGTGTGTGTGTGTGTGTGTGTGTGTGTGTGTGTGTGTGTGTGTGTGTGTGTGTGTGTGTGTGTGTGTGACACAGCGAATGATCCCTTAAGGCAGCATATCATTTATTCCTGTGCAGAGGCAGATTCCTCCTCCTAAGGGGAGAGAGAGAGAAAGAGAGAGAGGGAGAGAGAGAGAGAGAGAGAGAGAGAGAGAGAGAGAGAGAGAGAGAGAAAGAGAGAGAGGGACAGGCTGAGCCTCACTGCATAATATATGATAAATCACTTTGTTGAGTTATTAGTTGTGACATCTCAGAAATCTATCCCGCACTATCTGTCATCATTTAAAGGAAGTAATGAAAAGGGATTACCAATATAATATTTATCACATCACATGGCAATTATTTTTGTCTGTTTGTTTCTTAGAGCTTTTAAAGCCCAAACTGGGCTGTGTGAAGTAGCCTTTACTTCCATGCTGTTTCTCTGAAATACATTAACATGGGCCTAGTGGAAACACAACTTCTAAAAAAAAGCATACTACACAGCATTGCTACTGCTATTGCCTTTGCAATTAGGCTGAAAGACATTTATGTAATGTAGATAGTGGAAACACAAGTAGGTCGTTCCGCGAAAAGAGTGCCTATTTGATATTTCAAGAAGAAATTGTGCACCAATATTGAATTTTCGTGGAAATGTAGTGCTTTTTAATATAGACCACATGGAGAATTCAATCAAATGTGTGATATGAATCAAGGCTTGCTAAAGTGCCAAAATTCCCTATGTCAAACCTATGTCACTTCTAGGAAGATTTTATTCACTTAATCACAAAACACTTTCTCAGTTTCACCATCATTGTAAAGCCCTAGTTATTTTGTGCATTGACAAAGTCATTTCTAAAGATTATTCAGTATTTCATGTGATTAGTGATTCATTTACATTTGTAGCAGCTGAGCAGCTGAGCAGCTGAGCTGGTTTTACTCTTTTTGGGTCATTTTCTGGTGTTTTCTGGTGGAAAACTGAGCAGGTCGAGCATAACACGTGGATCCTGTTATCCATAGACAGACAGACTAGAAATGTTTTAACAGTAAATAAATAAAAAAGTGTGAAGCTTGCATTCAATTGCCACTCTCTGTTGCACACAACAAGATTCCATTCCCCCTGTCACAAGGAGATTCCTGGCTGATTTAATAAGGAATCTTCAACCCTGTTACTGCTATTACCATTACTCCTACTCCTACCATGACTACTACCCTTATTTACTGTTATAATTAAGCAATAAGGACTGAGGGGGTGTGGTACACGACCAATATTACCACGGCTAAGGGCTGTTCTTACGCACAACACAACACGGCATGCCTGGATCCAACCCTTAGCTGTGGTATATTGGCCATATATCACAAATCCCTGAGGTGCCTTATTGCTATTATAAACTGGTTACCAACGTAATTAGAACAGTCAAAGTAACTGTTTTGTCATACCCATGAAATACCACGGTTTTCAACCAATCATTCAGGGCTCGAACCAGCCAGTTTATAAATATATTTGGAACAGACTGGTATTTCAATACACAGTTACAACATATCTTCCAAAGAGACTGACACGTTCTGTGAGATTCTGTCATTCCATACATGCAGTATACGAAACAAAAGAAAAGCAACTGAGCCTGGCTGCCTAGGAGGGTGTCTGGTTGGTGATGTGCTATTTGAAATTCATGTAGTGCCCTTTATCAAACCAAATTACAATTTTGTGTCAGTAAGCCCTGATTGCATGATTTCGGAGCCAATGGTACTGCTTCTCGGGGCCGTCTCCGGGCGTTGCCGCCTCCCAGGCAGGGGGAAATATGAAAATGTCACATATTAAATAACACACACACGGGGCTATCACACTGGACACCAGCCAGAAGATCTGACACACAGCTATTATCTCCCAGGCAGAGAGAATGCAAATGAGCCTTGTGATATTACACCATTCATAAAAAGACACAGCTTATTCACAGGTGACACATCCTCTCTGCATATCCGTGTGTGTGTGTGTGTGTGAGTATGTGGATTAGGTCTCTGTCTCACCCCTCAACGGCAGATTTTCACTGGAGAATTCAATAAGAGGTTCTTTAAGTATTACCACATAATGAGTCATTTATGTAAAGGTATTCACACTGTGAATTTCTTATTAATGAAAATAAGATGTTCCCAAATCGCACAAGTATGGCTTCTTGTGACCAATTTAAAGAAATTGACTGTACATTGACTTTATATTGACTGTAAATTGACTGTATATTGACTGTATATTGACTGTAAATTGACTGCATATTGACTGTAAATTGACTGTATATTGACTGTAAATTGACTGTAAATTGACTGTATATTGACTGTATATTGACTGTATATTGACTGTATATTGACTTTATATAGACTGTAAATTGACTGTATATTGACTGTATATTGACTGTAAATTGACTGTATATTGACTGTATATTGACTTTATATAGACTGTAAATTGACTGTATATTGACTGTATATTGACTGTAAATTGACTGTATATTGACTGTATATTGACTCTATATTGACTGTATATTGACTGTAAATTGACTGTATATTGACTGTATATTGACTGTATATTGACTTTATATAGACTGTAAATTGACTGTATATTGACTGTATATTGACTGTATATTGACTGTATATTGACTGTAAATTGACTGTATATTGACTGTATATTGACTGTAAATTGACTGTAAATTGACTGTATATTGACTGTAAATTGACTGTACTGTAAATTGACTGTATATTGACTGTATATTGACTGTAAATTGACTGTATATTGACTGTAAATTGACTGTATATTGACTGTAAATTGACTGTAAATTGACTGTATATTAAATTATTTGTAGCAATGTTTCTCTTGATCAACAAGGGGCTTAAGTGGTGGGTGTGGCAATG
Source organism: Oncorhynchus keta (assembly GCF_023373465.1). Classification (NCBI taxonomy): domain Eukaryota; kingdom Metazoa; phylum Chordata; class Actinopteri; order Salmoniformes; family Salmonidae; genus Oncorhynchus; species Oncorhynchus keta. The sequence goes on from NC_068439.1 coordinate 71,830,471, forward strand.
GGCGCGGTTGGTCGTCAGCACCATGGAATTCTGTCCAGGCCCTTGGAATCAAAATGTGAGGCCCTCATATTGGCAGCGGAGAGAAAGCTTTGCAGTTTGTGAAATAATATCCTGCAATTCTACCAATTTTAACATGGCTCATGCTGTTTTCTTATTATAGGTACATTATCTTTTCAACATACTTTTATTTGGTTTTAGTCATTTAAGTTTACACTGAAAGCATTTCTTTCATCCCAAAAATGTATTTTAGAAAATACAGCAGTCCACAGTATGTAATGGAAAAAGCAGGTGTCCTAAATATTTAGGACACTCAGTGTACAGTATACATATATATTGTACAAGGGCCCACCTGGTCATAAGCAGTGCACTAGATAGGGTATAGGGTTCCATTTGCGACACAGACATGTTCTCCATCTGCATCCATCAGGACAGATATGTACTCTGGTCTTAATATACAGTATGCCATTTAGCATTTTACATATAGTTGGCCCTGGGAATCGAAGTGTACCTCTGTATCTGCGTTAACGTGTGTGTGTGTGTGTGTGTGTGTGTGTGTGTGTGTGTGTGTGTGTGTGTGTGTGTGTGTGTGTGTGTGTGTGTGTGTGTGTGTGTGTGTGTGTGTGTGTGTGTGTGTGTGTGTGTGTGTGTGTGTGGTGTAACCGCTGAGAAAGATTATTGTGTCCCAAATGGCACTCTATTCCCTATACAGTGCACAACTTCGGACCAGAGCCTAGGGACATACATACATACATACATACATACATACATACATACATACATACATACATACATACATACATACATACATACATACATACATACATACATACATACATACATACATACATACATACATACATACATACAGGTGAAGTCGGAAGTTTACATACACTTAGGTTGGAGTCATTAAAACTTGTTTTTCAACCGCTCCACAAATTTATTTTTAACAAACCATAGTTTTGGCAAGTCGGTTAGGACATCTACTTTGTGCATGACACAATTATTTTTTCCAACAATTGTTTACAGACAGATTATTTCACTTATAAATCACTGTATTACAATTACAGTGGGTCTGGAGTTTACATACACTAAGTTGATGGGAAAATCGAAAGAAATCAGCCAAGACCTCTGAAAAAAAATTGTAGACCTCCACAAGTCTGGTTCATCCTTGGGAGCAATTTCCAAATGCCTGAAGGTACCACGTTCATCTGTACAAACAATAGTACGCAAGTATAAACACCATGTGACCACGCAGCCATCATACCGCTCAGGAAGGAGACGTGTTCTGTCTACTTTGGTACGAAAAGTGCAAATCAATCTCAGAACAACAGCAAAGGACCTTGTGAAGATGCTGGAGGAAACAGGTACAAAAGTTTCTATATCCACAGTAAAACGAGTCCAATTATTGACATAACCTGATTGGCCGCTCAGCAAGGAAGAAGCCACTGCTCCAAAACCGCCATAAAACAGCCAGACTACGGGTTGCAACTGCACATAATCACCACCTCAAGCTGAACCCCAGCAAGACGGGAGCTCCTCTTCCTCCCGGGAAGGACTGCCCGCTCCATGATCTCGCCATCACGGTTGACAACTCCATTGCTGTTGGCTGGGCTCCCTGCCTGTGCCAAAGATCATACTTTTTGGAGAAATGTCCTCTGGTCTGATGTAACAAACATAGAACTGTTTGGCCATAATGACCATCGTTATGTTTGGGGGGAAAGGGGGAGGCAGGGAAGCCGAAGACCACCATCCCAACTGTGAAGCACGGGGGTGGCAGCATAATGTTGTGGGGGTGCTTTGCTGCAGGAGGGACTGGTGCACTTCACAAAATAGATGGCATCATGAGAAACAAACATTATGTGGATATATTGAAGCAACATCTCAAGACATCAGTTAAAGCTTGGTCACAAATGGGGCTTCCAAATGGACAATGACCCCAAGCATACTTCCAATGTTGTGGCAAAATGGCTTAAGGACAACCAAGTCAAGGTATTGGAGTGGTCATCACAAAGCCCTAACCTTAATCTTATATAAAATGTGTGGGCAGAACTGAAAAAGCGTGTGCGAGCAAGGAGACCTACAAACCTGACTCAGTTACACCAGCTCTGTCATGAGGAATGGGCCAAAATTCATCCAATTTATTGTGGGAATCTTGTGGAAGGCTACCCGAAACGTTGACCCAAGTTAAACAATTTAAAGGCAATGCTACCAAATACTAATTGAGTGTATGTAAACGTCTGACCCACCGGGAATGTGATGACACTGTCACCTCTATACTATACCATCAACTCCATACTATACCATCAACTCTATGCTATACCATTGACTCTATAATATACTGTAACCTCTATACTATACCTTCTAATCTACAATATACCCACTACTCTATACTACACCCTTTACTCTATGCTATACCCTCTACTCTGTACTATACCTACTCTATGTTATACCCTCTTCTTTATACTATATCCTCTAAACTAAAATATACCCTCTACCCTATAATATACCCTCGACTCTATACTGTATTCTACACTGTACCTTCTACTCTATACTAAACCCTCTTCTTTATACTATATCCTCTAAACTATAATATACCCCTACATTATACCCTCAACTATATACTATACCATCTATTGTATACTTTACAAGTTGCTCTATCTATAGCATACATTCAACCTCTACTCCATACCTTCAACCTCTACTCTACACCTTCAACATCTACCCTATACTATACCCTCTACACTATACTGTATCCTCTACTCTGTACTATACCCTCAACCTCATATTATACCCTCTACTCTACACTATACCCTTTACTCTATACTACACCCTCTACTCTACTCTATACTGTACACTCGACTCTACATTATGCCCTCCCCTATACACTGTACCTTCTTCTCTATACTATACCCTCTTCTCTATATTAAAACTCTACTCTATACTATACAATCTTCTCTATACTATACACTCCTGTCTATAATATACCCTCTTCTCTATACTATACACTCCACTCTATACTATATCCTCTTGTTTATGCTATACCCTCTTATCTATACAATACACTCCACTCTATACTACTCCCTCTACTCTATACTATACTCTGTACTATATACCATACACTATACTATACCCTTTACTCTATTCTATACCATCTACTCTACTCTATACTATACCCTCTACTCTATTCTACACCCTCTATTCTATACTATACCCCCTACTCTATACTATACCATTTACTCTATACTATACCATCGACCTCTGCCATACCATCACCCTCGACCTCAATACTATACCATCGACCTCTACTCTATACTATACCCTCTTTACTATACCCTCTTGTTTATGCTATACCCTCTTCCCTATACCATACACTCCACTCTACACTACTCACTCCACTCCATACTATACTCTCTACTACATAAAACACTATACTATACCCTTTACTCTATGCTGTACCCTCTACTCTACTCTATACTATACCCTCAATTCTATTATATACCCTCTATTCTATACTATACCCCTACTCTATACTATACCATTTACTTTATATGATACGCTTTACTCTATACTATACCCTCAACCTCTATACTATACCATCGACCTCTACTCTATACTATACCCTCGACTCTATACCATACCCTCAACTCTATACGACACTGTAACCTCTATTCTATACCATGAATGCTATACTATACCCTCGACTCTATACTATACCCTTGATTCTATACTATAACCTTGTCTCAATGCTATACCCTCGACTCTATACCGTACCCATGACTCTATAGTATACTGTAACCTTCTAATCTACAATATACTGTACCCCCTACTCTATAATAAACTACACCATTTACTCTATGCTATACCCTCTACTCTAATCTATACTATACCCTCTACTCTGTACTATACACTCTATTCTATACTATACAGTCTACATTTACATTACATTTAAGTCATTTAGCAGACGCTATTATCCAGAGCGACTTACAAATTGGTGCATTCACCTTATGACATCCAGTGGAACAGCCACTTTACAATAGTGCATCTAAATATTTTAAGGGGGGTGAGAAGGATTACTTTATCCTATCCTAGGTATTCCTTAAAGAGGTGGGGTTTCAGGTGTCTCCGGAAGGTGGTGATTGACTCCGCTGTCCTGGCGTCGTGGGGGAGTTTGTTCCACCATTGGGGGGCCAGAGCAGCGAACAGTTTTGACTGGGCTGAGCGGGAACTGTACTTCCTTAGTGGTAAGGAGGCGAGCAGGCCAGAGGTGGATGAACGCAGTGCCCTTGTTTGGGTGTAGGGCCTGATCAGAGCCTGGAGGTACTGAGGTGCCGTTCCCCTCACAGCTCCGTAGGCAAGCACCATGGTCTTGTAGCGGATGCGAGCTTCAACTGGAAGCCAGTGGAGAGAGCGGAGGAGCAGGGTGACGTGAGAGAACTTGGGAAGGTTGAACACCAGACGGGCTGCAGCGTTCTGGATGAGTTGTAGGGGTTTAATGGCACAGGCAGGGAGCCCAGCCAACAGCGAGTTGCAGTAATCCAGACGGGAGATGACAAGTGCCTGGATTAGGACCTGCGCCGCTTCCTGTGTGAGGCAGGGTCGTACTCTGCGGATGTTGTAGAGCATGAACCTACAGGAACGGGCCACCGCCTTGATGTTAGTTGAGAACGACAGGGTGTTGTCCAGGATCACGCCAAGGTTCTTAGCACTCTGGGAGGAGGACACAATGGAGTTGTCAACCGTGATGGCGAGATCATGGAACGGGCAGTCCTTCCCCGGGAGGAAGAGCAGCTCCGTCTTGCCGAGGTTCAGCTTGAGGTGGTGATCCGTTATCCACACTGATATGTCTGCCAGACATGCAGAGATGTGATTCGCCACCTGGTCATCAGAAGGGGGAAAGGAGAAGATTAATTGTGTGTCGTCTGCATAGCAATGATAGGAGAGACCATGTGAGGTTATGACAGAGCCAAGTGACTTGGTGTATAGCGAGAATAGGAGAGGGCCTAGAACCGAGCCCTGGGGGACACCAGTGGTGAGAGCGCGTGGTGAGGAGACAGATTCTCGCCACGCCACCTGGTAGGAGCGACCTGTCAGGTAGGACGCAATCCAAGCGTGGGCCGCGCCGGAGATGCCCAACTCGGAGAGGGTGGAAAGGAGGATCTGATGGTTCACAGTATCGAAGGCAGCCGATAGGTCTAGAAGGATGAGAGCAGAGGAGAGAGAGTTAGCTTTAGCAGTGCGGAGCGCCTCCGTGATACAGAGAAGAGCAGTCTCAGTTGAATGACTAGTCTTGAAACCTGACTGATTTGGATCAAGAAGGTCATTCTGAGAGAGATAGCGGGAGAGCTGGCCAAGGACGGCACGTTCAAGAGTTTTGGAGAGAAAGAAAGAAGGGATACTGGTCTGTAATTGATGACATCGGAGGGATCGAGTGTAGGTTTTTTCAGAAGGGGTGCAACTCTCGCTCTCTTGAAGACGGAAGGGACGTAGCCAGCGGTCAGGGATGAGTTGATGAGCGAGGTGAGGTAAGGAAGAAGGTCTCCGGAAATAGTCTGGAGAAGAGAGGAGGGGATAGGGTCAAGCGGGCAGGTTGTTGGGCGGCCAGCCGTCACAAGACGCGAGATTTCATCTGGAGAGAGAGGGGAGAAAGAGGTCAGAGCACAGGGTAGGGCAGTGTGAGCAGAACCAGCGGTGTCGTTTGACTTAGCAAACGAGGATCGGATGTCGTCGACCTTCTTTTCAAAATGGTTGACGAAGTCATCTGCAGAGAGGGAGGAGGGGGGAGGGGGAGGAGGATTCAGGAGGGAGGAGAAGGTGGCAAAGAGCTTCCTAGGGTTAGAGGCAGATGCTTGGAATTTAGAGTGGTAGAAAGTGGCTTTAGCAGCAGAGACAGAGGAGGAAAATGTAGAGAGGAGGGAGTGAAAGGATGCCAGGTCCGCAGGGAGGCGAGTTTTCCTCCATTTCCGCTCGACTGCCCGGAGCCTTGTTCTGTGAGCTCGCAATGAGTCGTCGAGCCACGGAGCGGGAGGGGAGGACCGAGCCGGCCTGGAGGATAGGGGACATAGAGAGTCAAAGGATGCAGAAAGGCAGGAGAGGAGGGTTGAGGAGGCAGAATCAGGAGATAGGTTGGAGAAGGTTTGAGCAGAGGGAAGAGATGATAGGATGGAAGAGGAGAGAGTAGCGGGGGAGAGAGAGCGAAGGTTGGGACGGCGCGATACCATCCGAGTAGGGGCAGTGTGGGAAGTGTTGGATGAGAGCGAGAGGGAAAAGGATACAAGGTAGTGGTCGGAGACTTGGAGGGGAGTTGCAATGAGGTTAGTGGAAGAACAGCACCTAGTAAAGATGAGGTCGAGCGTATTGCCTGCCTTGTGAGTAGGGGGGGAAGGTGAGAGGGTGAGGTCAAAAGAGGAGAGGAGTGGAAAGAAGGAGGCAGAGAGGAATGAGTCAAAGGTAGACGTGGGGAGGTTAAAGTCGCCCAGAACTGTGAGAGGTGAGCCGTCCTCAGGAAAGGAGCTTATCAAGGCATCAAGCTCATTGATGAACTCTCCGAGGGGACCTGGAGGGCGATAAATGATAAGGATGTTAAGCTTGAAAGGGCTGGTAACTGTGACAGCATGAAATTCAAAGGAGGCGATAGACAGATGGGTAAGGGAGAAAGAGAGAATGACCACTTGGGAGAGATGAGGATCCCGGTGCCACCACCCCGCTGACCAGAAGCTCTCGGGGTGTGCGAGAACACGTGGGCGGACGAAGAGAGAGCAGTAGGAGTAGCAGTGTTATCTGTGGTGATCCATGTTTCCGTCAGTGCCAAGAAGTCGAGGGACTGGAGGGAGGCATAGGCTGAGATGAACTCTGCCTTGTTGGCCGCAGATCGGCAGTTCCAGAGGCTACCGGAGACCTGGAACTCCACGTGGGTCGTGCGCGCTGGGACCACCAGATTAGGGTGGCCGCGGCCACGCGGTGTGGAGCGTTTGTATGGTCTGTGCAGAGAGGAGAGAACAGGGATAGACAGACACATAGTTGACAGGCTACAGAAGAGGCTACGCTAATGCAAGGAGATTGGAATGACAAGTGGACTACACGTCTTGAATGTTCAGAAAGTTAAGCTTACGTAGCAAGAATCTTATTGACTAAAATGATTAAAATGATACAGTACTGCTGAAGTAGGCTAGCTGGCAGTGGCTGCGTTGTTGACTTTGTAGGCTAGCTGGCAGTGGCTGCGTTGTTGACACTACACTAATCAAGTCGTTCCGTTGAGTGTAATAGTTTCTACAGTGCTGCTATTCGGGGGCTAGCTGGCTAGCTAGCAGTGTTGATTACGTTACGTTGCGTTAAAAGAACGACAATAGCTGGCTAGCTAACCTAGAAAATCGCTCTAGACTACACAATTATCTTTGATACACAGACGGCTATGTAGCTCGCTATGTAGCTAGCTACGATCAAACAAATCAAACCGTTGTGCTGTAATGAAATGAAATGAAAATGTGATACTACCTGTACTACACCCTTGAATATACACTATACGCTATATTCTATACTTTACACACTACTCTATACTATACCTTCAACCTCTACTCTTTAGCTTCAACCTCTAATACATACATTCAACGTCTACCCTATACTATACCCTATATGGTATAATATACCCTCTCCTCTACTGTATACCCTCTACTCTATACTATACCTTCTACTCTATACTATACCTTCTAATCAACACCATACCCTCGACTATATACTATTCACTATGCCCCATACTATACAGTTTAATCTACACCATACCCAATACTCTCAATACTCTCTACAATACCCTCTACTTTATACTATACCCTCTACTCTGTACTGTACCCTAAACTTTATATTATACCATGTACTCTACACTAAATCCACTTCTCTATACCATACCCTCTATTCTGTACTATAGCCTCGACAATACTATACCGTCAACCTCTACTTTATGCCTTCAACTTCTACTGTATACTATATCCTCATCTCTAAACTATATCCTTTATTCTATACTATACGATCTACTCTATACTATATCCTTTATTCGATACTATACAATCTGCTCTATACTATACCCCCTACTCTATGCTACCTTCTAATCTACTTCTAATCTACACTATACCCTATACTCTCCACCCTATACTCTCTACTCCACCCTATACCCTTAACTCTTTACTATACCCTCTACTTTATTCTATACCCTCTACTCTATACCATACCCTCTACTCTATAGTATACTCTATGCTGTACCCTCTATACTATGCCCTCCACTCTATACTATGCACTCTACTCTATACTATTCCCTCTACTCTATACTATACCTTCTACTCTATACTATACCCTCGACCTCTACTCGGTGCTATAACCTCTACCCCTACTCTAAACTTTACCCTCTACTCTACACTTTACCTTCTACTCTATACCCTCTAAGCTGTAATATACCCTCGACTCTATAATATGCCCTATATTCTATACAATACCCTCAACCTCAACCTCTACTCTACACTATAACCTATACTCTCTATTTTATACTATACCTTCTACTCTATACTATACCCATTACTTTATACTATACCCTCTGCTCTTTACTATGCCCTCAAATCTATAGTGTACATTTAACTCTATTCTGTACACAAGACTATACACTATACCATCTACTATATACTAAAGCCTCTACTCTATACCCTTGACTCTAAACTCTACTCTATACCCTTGACTCTATTCTGTACCCTCAAACTCCACCCTATACCTTCAAACTCTCATCTATTCTATACATTCTACTCTACACTATACCCTCTGCTTTAAACTATACCCTTTACTCTACACTATATCCTCAAAACTATACACTCTACTCTCTACTATACTATTGAATCTACACTATACCCTAGACTCCCACATCTCTCCACTGTTTGTACTACTATCAATCTGTGTGTGTGTGTGTGTGTGTGTGTGTGTGTGTGTGTGTGTGTGTGTGTGTGTGTGTGTGTGTGTGTGTGTGTGTGTGTGTGTGTGTGTGTGTGTGTGTGTGTGTGTGTGTGTGTGTGTGTGTGTGTGTGTGTGTGTGTGTGTGTGTGTGTGTGTGTGTGTGTGCTTACGTCTAAGACCTATAATAGGGTATCAGGGCTTTGCGTTTCTACAGTTCATTTCCCCTTGCAAGCCTCTCCTTTAGAGATAGCCCAATGTGAGCTGTCAAAACACTGTTTCAGCACAACAGACAACAAAATCCATAGAGAGAAAAAACAAGCCACAAGACATTAACTTCTACCGAGTTTACTGAAGCTTTTAATCAAACACTTTGCAAACAATTAAGTCAGGGAATTGTTTCTCCCCTCCCCTGTGGATGAGTTTTGATTTTCTTTGCTAAATTCTGTTGACTTTTGTTAGTCTTACTGTGCTCCTCTTCGACACTAACGTCTCTCAAAGTCAACCTGGAACGACTATCTGGCTGGGTCCATAGGGCTTTGGTCAAAAGTAGTGCAACATATAGGGAATAGGTTGCTATTTGGGATGCAGCCATTTTCTCTTTGCCCTGCTATTATGTGCAATTGCCTCCAAAGTATTAATGATAATAATAACTGTCACTCAAATGGCTACAATGAGTGTCACTCCTTGCCAGTTGCTGGCTACACTCAAGCTGTCATCCGTAAACATAATTTGGGGTCAAGGTTTAATCTGCTTCTCCTGATTCGCCTCATACACCCCAGCGGGTATTCTGTCTCACACACACACACACACACACACACACACACACACACACACACACACACACACACACACACACACACACACACACACACACACACACACACACACACACACACACACACACACACACACACAAGCAGGCATCTGAGCCATAAAGAGGGGACCAATTGACCTCTTCTAGTGCTGGGTACACCTCGGATATATGGGGAGCTGCTCAAACTTATCAAGCTTTAAGCAGCAGAGAAATGAACAGATGTAATTGCCACAACAAAAGCCCCCAGTCCCTCACGACCAGTTCAGCAGACAGACATTCCCAGACCCCGGGCTCCCAGGCCCCTATGAAGGACCCCCAGTCAGTGGCGGTCCTCTGCTGTCTCCCTGTCACCCAGGCCTCAGCATTGACAGTACCATCACAGGGGGGACGGGGGAGGGGACAGAAATATGTGTCCCAAATGGCACCCTATTCTCTACATATAGCATTACTGTGGAGGGAACACGGTGCCATCTCTCTCCTATCTCTGAGGTGACCAGGACCAGACGGACACAGCTTGCCCCCCAATCCATTTCAATCAATGTTTAATTTTGTTGTTTCATTTTATTATTACTTTTTCAATGGCCTCCTGTTTTGTGATAGCAGGACTATTATCCCTTTAGATCAATGTGTTTTTATTTTCTCTCCATCTCACCATTATCCTCCTCTTTATTTCTTCTCCTCCTCCTCCCTTCCCCACACATGGTCGCATTGGGTATCGGGGGGGAAAAAAACAGAATTGCTCTATCTCCTGTCCCCTGGGAGCCTGGGCTGGTAGAAAATTTGATTTGCTAAACCCTCCTCCTGCAGGCTCAGTCTCCTTAGTCTCTACACAGCCAGCCAGCCAGCCAGCCAGACAGCTCCCTGCCATTACACAGTGGAAGAGCCAATCACACGAGAGGACAATAGGATGAGCTATCTGGGGCGGCAGGGGAGGAGGGCGACAAGAGGGATGCGTCCCAAATGGCACCCTATTCCCAATATAGTGCACTACTTTTGACCTGGGCTCAGGGTTCTGGTTAAAAGTAATGTATGTCAATGGGGAATAGGGTGTCATTTGGGACGAAGAAACAATTAGAGGTCCTGTAACCGCAGGAGACCAGGGGATGGATCAGGAGATCTCATGTTGAGAGCCTGAGGAGTGCTATAGGAGAGGCAGGGTCCATTGTCCCTCTTTCTCCCCTCCCCCCTCTACTCCCTCCCACCATCACCACCTCCCTTTATCTTCCAGAATTACAGCCATTTATCAGTCTGTGAACAAAACTGTCAGCCCCCCCACCATACACACTCACACAAATACAGGAGGACACACACATAGACACACACACACTCCCAAAAACACATGCAAACAACTCCCCCATTCACACACCCCGGGGCTCCCTGGCCGTCAGACACACTTTAATGGTAGCAGAATGGGCCCAGACTGAAGGTCAGGGAGGACATTCATTAAAACACTGTAACTTGGCTAATTGAAGCTTACTCAACGCTTGGCATGGATGAGTGGCCATCAATAGCACAAAGGAGCCCCATTGTGGTGGCTCTGGGTCTGGGTAAACAGCACAGAGACACGTACGCCCGTCCAGGCAGTGATGAATGACAGGACTGGGGGGACTGGGGGAGAGGCTGGGGGGACTATCCTGTGTGTGTGTGTGTGTGTGTGTGTGTGTGTGTGTGTGTGTGTGTGTGTGTGTGTGTGTGTGTGTGTGTGTGTGTGTGTGTGTGTGTGTGTGTGTGTGTGTGTGTGTGTGTGTGTGTGTGTGTGTGTGTGTGTTAGGGCTATTATCTGCTGAACCCTATGGCAGCGATGCTCCGCTACATTCACTCCAGCCCTGATTTCATCCACTCTGTTTTTACTGTGAAGGTGGTGAAAGTGCTTGTTGAGTTGTTGCATTGTGTTGTTTTGTGAGGATGCAGATCAGATAGTGACAATAAAACTCATTCAGCACTCATTAAATTCACCGTGCTTTGAATGATTGGTAAATTAATGGGGAATGAATGGGATTTTTTGTGTTGGTTTGTTTGTTGGTTTGTTTGGTGGTTTGTTTGGTGGTTTGATTGGTGGTTTGATTGGTGGTTTCATGCGTGTTTCCATGGACTAATTACAACTGACTTGATATCTCTCATTGGTGAATAATTAGCATTTGGCGCAACATGTAATTAGCTAGTATAATGATAGAGTAATTAATAGAATAATCCAGCGTCAATGAATAGCTATTCAGAAGATGTATAGATTCAGTGAGAACACTGGTTAATGTGTGTGTGTGTGTGTGTGTGTGTGTGTGTGTGTGTGTGTGTGTGTGTGTGTGTGTGTGTGTGTGTGTGTGTGTGTGTGTGTGTGTGTGTGTGTGTGTGTGTGTGTGTGTGTGTGTGTGTGTGTGTGTGTGTGTGTGGGGGGTGTTTAATTCCAAGTGTTTCTGAATCAGAAATCAGTTATCCTGACAGGACCAATTGGAACTGTATGGAACTATCTGTTTCAGAAGAATAGATTTAAACCTCTCTCCGTTGCTGTTTCTGAACGTGACCAATTCCCATTACTGTCATTACACCTGGATATGTAAGATATCACCTATAGCACCTATGGTCCCCATTAGTCTTCAATAGCATCTAGTGTTTGACTGTTCCTGCTGTAATCATTTTAATTGAATTCATGTCACAATTACCCCTCGGTGGTGAACACACAGGCTTCCACCCTCTTCTCAGGGGGCTAGCTCCATCCACAGATTGGCCGGATCTGGCAGTTAGCTAGAGTTGTACGTACCACCATCTTCATAATACAGTCACCAATAGCTAACTCTTAACTCTTTCCTAGCCATATTGATCACATCCCATGTTCATCGGTTACTAATCCAGTGACCCCACGATCTGCAGAGAGACTTTTTGGTTTCATTGCCACACTAGAGTTTAATTTTTACAGTGTTTTCCCATCTCGGTCCACGGGAACCCCAAGGGGTGCATATTTAGTTTTCCCCCCTAGCACTACACAGCTGATTCAAATAATGAAAGCATGATGATGAGTTGGTCATGTTTAATCAGCTGTGTAGTGCTAGGGGCAAAAACCAAAATGTGCACCCCTTGGGGTCCCCTGGATCCAGTTGGGAAACACTGTATAATATGTAGATTCCGATGAGAAAATGGTTAACCTAGAGAGAGAATAGAAACCTCTGTCTATCCCAGGTCCTTCTAGCTACAAAATGGCCTTAGAGCTGTAGTGATGTTTTTACCTCTAAAGTCTCCATCCATACTCCTGAGTCTCCAGGGCAGATAGACACATGGTGTGTCCCAAGTGACACCCTGTTCCCTATGTTGTGCACGACTTTTGATAGGGCTCTGGTCAAAAGTAGTACACTATGTAGTGAATAGCGTGCCATTTGGGAAGCAGAAAGGCCTAGTCAGTGATCCGTTTCAGGAGCCCTGCCCTGGTCTAGGCTGAGTGATGTGTGGGGGGTAGAGACTGGGGTAGAGGAGTGGAGGGAGACTGGGGTAGGCTGTAGGTAGACTGGGGTTGGCTGTAGGGAAACTGGGGTGGGCTGTAGGGACACAGGTTAGATCAGAGACTAGATATATTGTGACAGAGGGCTTATTGGTCCGGTGCACAGGAGGATGTGAGATTTGATCTGTGATATGAACACACAGGCTTCCACCCTCTTCTCAGGGGGCTAGCTCCATCCACAGATTGGCCGGATCTGGCAGTTAGCTAGAGTTGTACGTACCACCATCTTCATAATACAGTCAGCGTTTGTCAGTCTCTTTTGTTTACAGTTTGTACGTCAGTCTGTATTTCTCTTTGCATCCTACACAACATGTTAGAATTAAAGATGTTTGACTTGCTAATGGTAAATGATAACCATAGGCTCTGTGAAAGCCCTCCATTGTACACATTAAGCATTATGGAACCTTTCGGATAGCCATATCTACACCTTGGTCCAGTATAATACAGTTCTTTAAAAACTCAGTACTGGTTACGGAAGCAAATTACTGTGGAAAGATAGTATTAGACACTGGAAGATAGAAAACAATATAGAATTCATAAATACAGACAGGTTTATATTGATTCCTTTCTCATGACTGCTGTATCATTTTATCTCCACAGAACAGTGATAATAAGCAGAATAGAGTCTGTATCCCAAACAGCACCCTTTTCCCTATATACTGCACTACTTTTCACCAGGACCTATAGGACTCTGTTGTAATGTGAAAGTAATCAAAGTAATGTGCTATTTATGGCATAGGGTGCTATTTGGGATGCAAAACAGATACAATGGAATTTAGCATCGGAACCTAATTTGTTATTACATTTACATTTAAGTCATTTAGCAGACGTTCTTATCCAGAGCGACTTATGTTGTAACTCCAGCTTTGGCCGATTATACTTGTCCCCTACTGTACCTTTACTTCAAGTTGAGTGAAATCAATAGAAATTGCTGGACCCTGAGAGAAAACAGACGGGGCAGAGTTAAACACTGACCTTTGAGTTGGTAATGAGATGCAGGTGTGGAAATGAGCTTACTCGAGTGATGCTTAGTTTAAATGCTGTATCCACTTGAAGGGCCATCATTGTATTCAAGTTAAGTAAATTATATCAAATGTAGCACATCAAAAACATACATTTGACATTATGGTGCTCAAATAAAACAATACTCTCTTTATAAAAATAAATAAAAAGAAACAAAAGCCAACAAAAAGAACTCCAATCCTAGAATCCGATTTTGGCCTACCAGAGCAAAAAATCCCATGTCAAATCATATCAAAACCAAATTCACACATGAATCTTCTGCGCTAACAAAACAGTCGATCCAATTCTAGCTAGCCTTCCTTATTTCTCCAAATGACACAATGATTGCATTCGAAATGGCACCCTATTTCCTATAAACAGTAGTTCAGTGAAGGACCTCGTCGTTACTCTGGACCCTGATCTCTCTTTTGAGGAACATATCAAGACTGTTTCAAGGACAGCTTTTTTCCATCTACGTAACATTGCAATACATTTTCTGTCCAAATATTATGCAGAAAAATGTATCCATCTACTCTCCGGCTACCCGGATAAAGCACTAAATAAACTTCAGTTAGTGCTAAATATGGCTGCTAGAATCCTGACTAGAACCAAAAAATGTGATCATATTACTCCAGTGCTCTCTACACTGGATTCCTGTTAAGGCAAGGGCTGATTTCAAGGTGTTACTGCTAACCTACAAAGCATTACATGGGCTTGCTCCTACCTATCTCTGATTTGGTCCTGCCGTACATACCTACACGTACACTACGGTCACAAGACGCAGGCCTCCTAATTGTCCCTAGAATTTCTAAGCAAACAGCTGGAGCCAGGGCTTCCTCCTATAGACCTCCATTTTTATGGAATGGTCTGCCTAGCCATGTGAGAGACGCAGGCTCGGTCTCAAACTTTAAGTCTTTATTGAAGACACATCTCTTCAGTAGATCCTATGATTGAGTGTAGTCTGGCCCAGGAATGTGAAGGTGAACGGAAAGGCACTGGAGCAACGAACCGCCCTTGCTGTGCCAGCTTGTGCCAGCAGGGACACTGTGGCCCCGTCCGACAAAACCCCCAGACAAGGCCAATCAGGCAGGATATAAGCCCACCTACTTTGCCAAAGCACAGTCCCAACTTGCTACCGAGACAAAGCTGAGTATAGCTTACAAAGATTTCCTCCACTGCACAAGCCTGAGGGTGCACAAAACTGGACAGGAAGATCACGTCAGTGACTCAACCCACTCAAGTGACGCACCCCTCATAGGGACGGCATGGAAGGGCACCAGTAAGCCAGTGACTCAACCTCCGTTATGGGGTCAGAGGCAGAGAATCCCAGTGGAGAGAGGGGAACCGGCCAGGCAGAGACAGCAAGGGCGGTTCGTCACTTCAGTGCCTTTCCGTTTACCTTCGCACCAATGGACCAGACTACACTCAATCATAGGACCTACTGAAGAGATGAGTCTTCAGTAAAGACTTAAAGGTAGAGCCCAAGTCTGCGCCTCTCAAGCGTCTCTGTTTGCTCTATAGGAGAAAGTCCTGCCTCCTGTTTGCTTTTAAATTCTAGGGACAATTAGGAGGCCTGCGTCTTGTGACCGTATACATGCAGGTATGTCACGCAGGACCAAATCGGAGAGATAGGTAGGAGCAAGCCCATCTAATGGTTTATAGGTTAGCAGTAAAACTTTTAAATCAGCCCTAGCCTTAACAGGAAGCCAGTGTAGAGAGTTTAGCACTGGAGTAATATGATCAATGTTTTTTGGTTCTAGTGAAAATGGCTAAAAAGCAACACATTTGAGGTTTTGGAATGGCCTAGTCAAAGTCCAGACCTAATCCCAATTGAGATGCTGTGGCAGGACTTGAAACCAGCAGTTGCTGGCTTGAAAACCTTGAAATGTCGCTGAGTAAATTAAAATAGTTTTGCATGGCAGAGTGGGCCAAATTTCCTCCACAGCGACGTGAGAAGACTGATCAACAACTACAGGAAGCGTTTGGTTGGAGTCATTGCAGCTAAAGGTGGCAAACCAGTTATTGAGTGTAGGAGGCAATTATGTTTTCACAAAGGGGCATTGGGTGTTGCATAACATTGTTTATGAAATACTGTAACGTGTGTAATTGTTGTGTTATTTGTTCACTCAGGATCCCTTTATCTAATATTAGATTTTGGATGAAGATCTGATAACATTCAATATCAAAAATATGCAAAAGTAGAACAAATTATAAAGGGGGCAAATACTTTTTCACGCCGCTGAAGATACGGCAGCCCAGCTGCCTAAGCAGGAACCTGTCTATCTGCCGGAGCTAATTAGGCTTCACTCCCTGTCACACGTCTTGTCACTTCCTGTGACGGGTTCTCTTTCACAACACACATTGGTACACCTGCCAGGCAGGAGGCTGGAGGAGAGTGGAGAGAGAGATAAAAACCGGGTGGCTGAACGCAAGCGGCAGGCGTGTGAATACATATGAAGAGGCAGGGGACTGTGTCCAAACCAACAATAGGAAGAAGTGTTGGGTTTGCTCAAATGAAACAACAAAGAAATGACAGACTAGGTTTTGTGGTTTGGTATTCAAAGGGGTTTGGGTGTGTGCTGTGGCATACATTGATCATATAGGCTACTTTGAGAGGGAGAATATTCTGGTTCTTACTTGTGAAGTTGACTTGTACACCTCAAAGGCAAATAATCATGCTCCCTGGACTATAGACTAGTGTAGATGTCTGATGTATCACACAAACATAAATTGTGCGTCTTATAATACAACTCCAGGCATATGCTTTCTTTTCAAGACAATATATAATGGCTGCAGGCTATTGTGGCTGCTGCTATCTTGTCAATGAATGAATAAAACATCAACTCTTCCAATCTCAAGGATCCCAGAAGGCTCTGCATGTTATATCTATTTCTACTGTACCTGTACTACTGTGTTGATTGGATCTCATTACTACCCACATCATCACAACTGCTTACATATAATATGCCGGTTAATTGGAACTGATTGTAAATAAACAATTATGTCTATACCTCTGGAGGAAAACCCAGGGTTCATCCGAAATGGCACCTTACTCTCTATCTACTGCATTACATTTGACCAGGGCCCTGGACAAAAGTAGTGCACTACATAGCCTTAGACTGGAAAATAAACTTCTCCCTCTACTACAGTAATGATATACCGAACAGCAGATGTACCAAAGAACAGTAAAGGAAGTGAACAGTAAATGTAGTGAACAGTAAAGGTACCGAACAGTAAAGGAAACGAACAGTAAAGGTACCAAAAAGTAAAGGTACTGACCAGTAGAAGTACTGAACATTAAAGGTACCAAATAGGAAAGGTACCTAATAGTAAGGGTAATGAACAGTAAAGGTACTGAACAATAATGGTACCAAAGAACAGTAAGAACAGTAAAGGTACCGAACGGTAAAGGTACCGAACGGTAAAGGTACCGAATAGTAAAGGTACCGAACGGTAAAGGTACCGAACGGTAAAGGTACCGAATAGTAAATTTGCTGAACAGTAAAGGTACCAAAGAACAGTAAAGGTACTGAACAGTAAAGGTACTGAACAGTAAAGGTACCGGACATTAAAGGTACAGAACAGTAAAGCTACCGAACAGTAACAGTGCAGAATAACAATAAAGGTACCAAAGAACAGTAAAAGTAACAAACAGTAAAGGTACAGAACAGTAAAGGTACCGTAGAACAGCAAAGGTACCGAACCTTAAAGGTTCCGAACAGTAAAGGTATCGAAGAACTGAAAAGGTACAGAACAGTAAAATAACCAACAAACAGTAAAGGTACCAATAAACAGTAAAGGTACAGAACAGTAAAGGTACAGAACAGTAAAGGTACCGTACAGTAAAGGTACCGAACAGTAAAGGTACAGAACAGTAAAGGTACCGTACAGTAAAGGTACCGAACAGTAAAGGTACCGTACAGTAAAGGTACCGAACAGTAAAGGTACCGTACAGTAAAGGTACTGAACAGTAAAGGTACCAAACAATAATGGTGCTGAACAATAAAGGTACTGAACAGCAAAGGTACTGAAGAACAGTAAAGGTACCAAACAGCAAAGGTACCAAAAAACAGTCAAGGTACTGAAGAACAGTAAAGCTACCGAACATTAAAGGTACAGAACAGTAAAAGTAACAAACAGTAAAGGTACAGAACAGTAAAGCTACCGAACAGTAACAGTGCAGAAGAACAATAGAGGTACAGAACAGTAAAAGTAACAAACAATAAAGGTACAGAACAGTAACGCTACCATACAGTAAAGGTACCGAAGAACTGAAAAGGTACAGAACAGTAAAGGTACCGAACAGTAAAGGTTCCGAAACAGTAAAGATACCGAAGAACTGAAAAGGTACAGAACAGTAAAGGTACCGAACAGTAAAGGTTCCGAAACAGTAAAGGTACCGAAGAACTGAAAAGGTACAGAACAGTAAAGGTACAGAACAGTAAAGGTACTGTACAGTAAAGGTACCGTACAGTAAAGGTTCTGAACAGTAAAGGTACAGAACAGTAAAGGTAACGAACAGTAAAGGTACTGATCCCGTTTATAGTGGGGCTATGGTCACAAGTAGTGCACCATAAATGGAATGGGGTTCCATTTGGGTCTGGTTTTTTAGTGGTTCTGGTCTCGGTGTTGTTGTTGGTCGAACTGCTCCCGTCCACCGCCATGTCTCTCACCCAGACAGACCCAGAACCTCCCGTGGGACTCCAGAGCCCAGCCAATGAGCACACAGTGGGGGAGAACATGGAGAGAAGGAAGGGCATGTATGGAACTTTATCTCCACAGTCCGCAGTGTACCGTTGGACTTAATTAACTGATAACAGGCCCCGCAAGTGTTTCTTCGCTGGCCTCTGACTGGATCTGAGCAGTAGTTTAAAGTACTTAATTAAAAATACTTTAAAGTACTACTTTAGTAGTTTTTTGCCGTATCTGTACTTTACTATAACTTTTACTTCAATACATTCCTAACGAAAATAATTTACTTTTTCTCCATACATTCTACCTGACACCCAAAAGTACTCGTTACATTTTGAATAATTAGCAGGACAGGAAAATGGTCAAATTCACACACTTATCAACAGAACATCCCAGGTCATCCCTACTGCCTCTGATCTGGCGGACTCACTAAACACAAATTCATCATCTAAGGAATTTGAAATGATTTATACTTTTACTTTTGATACTTATTAAGTACATTTAGAAGCAAATACTTTTAGACAATTACTCTAGTAGTATTTTGCTGGATGACTTTCACTTTTATTTGACAAACTTTCTATTAAAGGTATCTACAGTATACTTTCACTCAAGTATGACAATTGGGTACTTTTTCCACCACTGGATCTGAGCTTGGAAACCACAGTGTAATCTACAATAAGGCACAGATCTGATACAGTGCCTTGCGAAAGTATTCGGCCCCCTTGAACTTTGCGACCTTTTGCCACATTTCAGGCTTCAATCATAAAGATATAAAACTGTATTTTTTTGCGAAGAATCAACAACAAGTGGGACACAATCATGAAGTGCAACGACATTTATTGGATATTTCAAACTTTTTTAACAAATCAAAAACTGAAAAATTGGGCGTGCAAAATTATTCAGCCCCTTTACTTTCAGTGCAGCAAGCTCTCTCCAGAAGTTCAGTGAGGATCTCTGAATGATCTAATGTTGACCTAAATGACTAATGATGATAAATACAATCCACCTGTGTGTAATCAAGTCTCCGTATAAATGCACCTGCACTGTGATAGTCTCAGAGGTCCGTTAAAAGCGCAGAGAGCATCATGAAGAACAAGGAACACACCAGGCAGGTCCGAGACACTGTTCAGAAGAAGTTTAAATCCGTATTTGGATACAAAAACATTTCCCAAGCTTTAAACATCCCAAGGAGCCCTGTGCAAGCGATAATATTGAAATGGAAGGAGTATCAGACCACTGCAAATCTACCAAGACCTGACCGTCCCTCTAAACTTTCAGCTCATACAAGGAGAAGACTGATCAGAGATGCAGCCAAGAGGCCCATGATCACTCTGGATGAACTGCAGAGATCTACAGCTGAGGTGGGAGACTCTGTCCATAGGACAACAATCAGTCGTATATTGCACAAATCTGGCCTTTATGGAAGAGTGGCAAGAAGAAAGCCATTTCTTAAAGATATCCATAAAAAGTGTTGTTTAAAGTTTGCCACAAGCCACCTGGGAGACAACCAAACATGTGAAAGAAGGTGCTCTGGTCAGATGAAACCAAAATGGAACTTTTTGGCAACAATGCAAAACGTTATGTTTGGCGTAAAAGCAACACAGCTCATCACCCTGAACACACCATCCCCACTGTCAAACATGGTGGTGGCAGCATCATGGTTTGGGCCTGCTTTTCTTCAGCAGGGACAGGGAAGATGGTTAAAATTGATGGGAAGATGGATGGAGCCAAATACAGGACCATTCTGGAAGAAACCCTGATGGAGTCTGCAGAAGACCTGAGACTGGGACGGAGATTTGTCTTCCAAAAAGACAATGATCCAAAACATAAAGCAAAATCTACAATGGAATGGTTCAAAAATAAACATATCCAGGTGTTAGAATGGCCAAGTCAAAGTCCAGACCTGAATCCAATCGAGAATCTGTGGAAAGAACTGAAAACTGCTGTTCACAAATGCTCTCCATCCAACCTCACTGAGCTCGAGCTGTTTTGCAAGGAGGAATGGGAAAAAAATGTCAGTCTCTCGATGTGCAAAACTGATAGAGACATACCCCAAGCGACTTACAGCTGTAATCGCAGCAAAAGGTGGCGCTACAAAGTATTAACTTAAGGGGGCTGAATAATTTTGCATGCCCAATTTTTCAGTTTTTGATTTGTTAAAAAAGTTTGAAATATCCAATAAATGTCGTTCCACTTCATGATTGTGTCCCACTTGTTGTTGATTCTTCACAAAAAAATACAGTTTTATATCTTTATGTTTGAAGCCTGAAATGTGGCAAAAGGTTGCAAAGTTCAAGGGGGCCGAATACTTTCGCAAGGCACTGTATCTTCACCCTGTATGTTCCATAACCACAGATCCAGGTGGAATGAGTGCCAATTGTTTGATTTGAGATTACGAAGCGGTCACCACCATATGAATTAACTTTTGAGGTGAAAATAATATTTTGTTGACTCATACATCACCTGGAATGAAAACTCCCATAATTCGTGGCTGTGTGCACCCAAACAGTCCTTACCCAGAAATCTTATCACCTATTGGGGGTAGTTCATTACCGAAAATCCCTGAGAGGTACATGTTAGGTTCCACTCACCAGATACTAACAATTGAGTAGCAAATGGCACCCTATTCTCTACATAGTGCACTACTTTTAACCAAAGCCCTATGGGTCCTGGTCAAAAGCAGTGCAGTCCTATGGGCCCTGGTCAAAAGTAGTGCACTATATGGGGAATAGAGTGCCATTTGGGATGCTGTCAACATCCTTCATAAATTGACCACTCCAGATTAATTATTTTCTGGGTTCTAATAATCTGAGATTATACAAAATTGTATCTATGTTTGGATGGTTGCCAGGCACTTAGCAGGTTCAGGTCAAGGTGGAGTTTTAGTGTCTGCTTGTTCAATATGGCCCTAAGGCAGAGGTGATAATTTTAGCTGCTAGTGCCTGATGATGTCATCAACATGCAATTTACTAATAGCAGGAGGGCATACTTCACCCAAACATTGTTTATTAGAGCTGACAACGTGGTCAACAGACTGTTAACTGTAATAGAAGAGGTAACATATTCACACAGAAACACACAATCGCACACACCACACAACCATTGATTGAATTACATGTTTATTGTGAAATGTAATGAGAACATCGGTTTAACCACTAAATCACAACAATATATTTTCATTCGAGTCGTTTTAACTACCAGTTAATCCAATAGCAAACAATGCAAGAAACGTGTTTCAAATTGCCCGTAGAAGTGCTGAAAGTAATATACTACAGTAGTGTAAATTACTGTAAATTACACAGTTTTCACATAGGCAATACACTTACAGTACCAAACAAAATTGACAGAAAATCTATAATTTCCATAAAATCTATCCAATGTGTAATCAAAGGTGTGATCAATGAAGACATCCTCAGATATAATTGCAACATAGATGCATTGTCTAATCAGACAGTATACCTATCAGACAGTACACCTAAACATAGGTGTAGTGTTGTAATCAGACAGTACACCTAAACACATAGGTGCAATCAGACACTACACCTAGACATGGGTGTACTGTCTGAAACAAATTAAATGAACGAAAATAAAACATAAAGTTTAGCATGCATTAATTTGCATCAAGCCTGTCTTGAGCATTTGGCCATAAATTCTCATCCATTTCACAGTGAATATCCTCATTGTTCATGCACCGCAGGAAAAAAGCTTTTGGCATGGGGAATCCAAGCTTGACATTGATGTCGTCACATGCCTCATTCATGGCCAGAAGGAGGGTGGCACGCTCATGGGGATGGAGATCGTATGCTTTCCACCTCCACGCTGAAAAGAAACCCTCAATAGGGTTGAGGAAAGGAGAGGATTGGGGCAGGTGTAGGGTCACGAATAGGAGATGAGCCCGAAACCATGCCTGAACCACCTCTGCCTGAACCACCTCTGCCTGAACCACCTCTGCCTGAACCACCTCTGCCTGAACCACCTCTGCATGGTGGACCCTGACATTGTCCCACACAATGACATAGGTGACCCCTTCACCTTGACAGGCCTGCCAAATTTCATTGAGAAACACAATGAGGTGTGCAGCATTGCAGGATCTAAGTAATGGCCTACGTCCTACCACACCATCTTCAGAGAAAGCTGTGTGCATGAGGATGTTTCCCCCACGTTGTCCAGGCACTTGGGCGGTCGCCAGTTGGATGATTTTCCGCACCATCACCCTTAAAATATATATTTTGGTTAGTCATTTTTTACAGTATAGTTCCAATGTGATATTGTGAAATAGCATGTGCCTCAAATAGTAACACAGTATATAAATGTTGTGTCTTTACTATCATTAACTGAAGACTGATAGTTTTTATCAAAGATTAGTTATTATGCGATCAACTGATTAATCACGTAACTAATTAACTAGGAAGTTGGGGCACCAAGGAAAAATATTCAGATTACAAAGTTATCATTTCCTAAAATAACTTTTCAGATATTTTATCTGATCAATTAGTCTTCGAATTAATGAATTATTTACTTTACCTCACGTTAGTCTCATTCCAAACGTTGTAAATTGTTGGTTATCTGCACGAACCCAGGCTTCACTATGAGTCATCCATACATCAATTGTCATAAATCATGTATTTATTCCTAACTAAGTAATTCACAGAAATGCATAAACAAACAAATAAACAAGGTAAATGTGATTACATGAAATTATATGAAAATGTGCCCTAGTGGGCTAAAACGGCATGGCGGCTTGTTAGACAGAAGGGGAAGTGGGGGTCGACTAAGAAGTCACTACAAAGTGATAATTATAATAATTGAAATGTTAATCCTTTGCACATGAACGCTCACTCATTTGAGAACAATTGCAATCAATATACATATTTACGCTCAGTGTGTTGTCTTGATCGCTGGTGAAAAGTTAATTTCTTCTGTAGAATTGTCCGTCTCTCTCCCTCTCTCGGTTGTGGTTAGAGGGGATTGTTCAGAGTGACATTCGTTATAGAATGGCTGTTTCGGCAGTTGTCGTTCTTCGCATTCAATGATACCGAATTCCTAGCTGCAGACTAGTAATTAATATCAAAGACTTGTTCTTATTCTGTCAGTATCGATAGTCTAAGAGTTTAACCATATGGTATGGTTAAAAGATTCAGCAATGGTCTACAACCTTTGTCCTCCTAATGGAGAAAAACATGGTCTGCAACCTTTAGCCATCTCGTAATTAAAAAAAAAAAAAAAATTTAACCTTTATTTAACCAGGCAGGTCAGTTAAGAACATATTCTTATTTTCAATGACGGCCTGGGAACAGTGGGTTAACTGCCTGTTCAGGGGTAGAACGACAGATTTGTACCTTGTCAGCTCGGGGGTTTGAACTCACAACCTTCCGGTTACTAGTCCAACGCTCTAACCACTAGGCTACGCTGCCGTAATTGAGGAAAGCTCGGTCTTCTGATCAAAAACCTGAGTGGCGGTTTTATTCGGAAGGGCTGAAGAGGGCTCTCCCAGGATGTCTGACCCTAACTGGGCTCAGGGGCGGTCCTCTGATTTAATTCAAATCAAAACGGAATTGTATTTTTCTTCATTAAACAGTCCAAAATCATATTACAAAATTATACAAACAGTATCATACTCACTCATTCATCTTATACAACAATTAGATGTAAACCTCATATCTGAGGCTATCACATAAACAGCGTTATGGTAATGTGGCCGCACCGTCTCCCATGAGCTTCCCAAGTTGTGACAAACGGACCACTTCGTAGCTGGATTCTTCACCGATCTTTTATACTTTCTCCGGACCACGAAATTTGTTCGTACATCAAGTTCTGTGAGGTGGAAGGATTATTTTTTTTTTTACCCCTTTTTTCTCCCCAATTTCGTGGTATCCAATTGTTGTAGTAGTTACTATCTTGTCTCATCGCTACAACTCCCGTACGGGCTCGGGAGAGACGAAGGTTGAAAGTCATGTGTCCTCCGATACACAACTCAGCCAGCCGTACTGCTTCTTAACACGGCGCGCGTCCAACCCGGAAGCCAGCCGCACCAATGTGTCTCTGACCACAGCAACCTAGTTGAAGGAGGAAAGAGGGGGGCAGGGAGATGGGGATGGGCTTGCTATACCCAAAGAGGCCAACGTCATGACATAGTCCTGTACCTGAACATCCTCTGCCCGCAGATATTTCACCCGGTTGTTTCTCTCAAATGGCACCAGGTAAATGTTGTTCAGAAATACCTGGTGCCTCTTCAAAAGGCAGGTGATTGTTGGTAGGCTGATGGATGCCACATTGGCAAAGGTGTCATTGTTCTTCTCAATGGCCTGCTTTATTTCGGACAGCCGCATGTCATTCCTGGCACTCACCATTTTCACCACTGCCCACTCCTGCTGGTTGGTCAGCACACGGCCTACTACCATGACGTCTTCTGTCAATTCTGAGAGTAGAATGGAGTATACTGTCAATAGATCATACTGTAAGAATACTGTAGCATGTTTTGTTAATTGACATGCATTACAATATGTAATTTCTTGTAAATGTAATGGTAGCGCATAGCGCTTATCCTGCAGACTTACTGCTTTTCTTGGTGGAATGTTCTCATGATCGAATTGACAGTTGATCTTTTCAAATTGGGGTGAACTAACATGGCAGTCTCTCATGGTAAGGCCTCGGGTTACCACATGGTCAACATCGATGGCCCAGACTTCATTAGACACAACAGTTCCCTGCCTCCCTCTGATGTCCATCTCTTTGATGGGGCACATGCCCACCTTGATGGGGTCCATGCCCACCTCTCTGACGGGGCCCTTGTCCACCTCTCTGACGGGGCCCTTGTCCACAAGCTCTTACATTTCTTCCTCCCCCTTGATGTCTATCCTGCTCCATGTTGAAAGAAATTACAAGTGTTCACACACACCCTTTTATATGGTGACCAATTGTGGTTACCACTATGTGAACTCAATTAGCAATAGCTAGTAGTCATCATGTATGGTTGTCATGTACATTATCATCCATGTAATTTAGATGTTTCTACTTTACAAATACACATTTTATTTCTGTAGTTCTCAAAATCCTTATATTGTCACACCCTGATCAGGTTCACCTGTCCTTTTTATTGTCTCCACCCCCTCCAGGTGTTTCTTGCTTTCCCCAGTGTATTTATCCCTGTGTTTCCTGTCTCTCTGTGCAAGTTTGTCTTGTATGTTTTCAAGTCAACCAGTGGTTTCCCCATTCTTCTGCTTTTTTCATTCTCCTTTTTTTGAGTCCTCCCGGTTTTGACCGCTGCCTGTTTCTGGACTCTGTACCCGCCTGCCTGACCATTCTGCCTGCCTTGACCATGAGCCTGTCTGCCACTCTGTACCTCCTGGACTCTGATCTGGTTTTGACCTTTTTGCCTGTCCACGACCATTCTCTTGCCTACCCCTTTGGATTAATAAACGTTGTAAGACTCCAACCATCTATCTCCTTTGTCTGCATTTGGGTCTCACCTTGTGCCTCGATATACACTGCTAAAAAAATTAAGGGAACACTAAAATAACACATGATAGATCTGAATGAATGAAATATTCTTATTAAATATGGTTTTCTTTACATAGTTGAATGTGCTGACAACAAAATCACATAAAAATTATCAATGGAAATCAAATGTATCAACCCATGGAGGTCTGGATTTGGAGTCACACTCAAAATTAAAGTGGAAAACCACACTACAGGCTGATCCAACTTTGATGTAATGTCCTTAAAAACAAGTTAAAATGAGGCTCAGTAGTGTGTGTGGCCTCCACGTGCCTGTATGACCTCCCTACAACGCCTGGGCATGTTCCTGATGAGGTGGCGGATGGTCTCCTGAGGGATCTCCTCCCAGACCTGGACTAAAGCATCCGCCAACTCCTGGACAGTCTGTGGTGCAATGTGGCGTTGGTGTATGTAGCGAGACATGATGTCCCAGATGTGCTCAATTGGATTCAGGTCTGGGGAACGGGCGGGCCAGTCCATAGCATCAATGCCTTCCTCTTGCAGGAACTGCTGACACACTCCAGCCACATGAGGTCTAGCATTGTCTTGCATTAGGAGGAACCCAGGGCCAACCACACCAGCATATGGTCTCACAAGGGGTCTGAGGATCTCACCTTGGTACCTAATGGCAGTCAGGCTACCTCTGGCGAGCACATGGAGGGCTGTGCGGCCCAAGAAAAAAATGCCACCCCACACCATGACTGACCCACCACCAAACCGGTCATGCTGGAGGATGTTGCAGGCAGCAGAACGTTCTCCACAGCGTCTCCAGACTGTCACGTCTGTCACATGTGCTCAGTGTGAACCCGCTTTCATCTGTGAAGAGCACAGGGCGCCAGTGGCGAATTTGCCAATCTTGCTGTTCTCTGGCAAATGCCAAACGTCCTGCACGGTGTTGGGCTGTAAGCACAACCCCCACCTGTGGACGTTAGGCCCTCATACCACCCTCATGGAGTCTGTTTCTGACCGTTTGAGCAGACACATGAACATTTGTGGCCTGCCGGAGGTCATTTTTCAGGGCTCTGGCAGTGCTCCTCCTTGCACAAAGGTGGAGGTAGCGGTCCTGCTGCTGGGTTGTTGCCCTCCTACGGCCTCCTCCACGTCTCCTGATGTACTGGCCTGTCTCCTGGTAGCGCCTCCATGCTCTGGACACTACGCTGTCAGACACAGCAAACCTTCTTGCCACATCTCGCATTGATGTGCCATCCTGGATGAGCTGCACTACCTGAGCCAATTGTGTGGGTTGTAGACTCCGTTTCATGCTACCACTAGAGTGAAAGCACCACCAGCATTCAAAAGTGACCAAAACATCAGCCTGGAAGCATAGGAACTGAGAAGTGGTCTGTGGTCACCACCTGCAGAACCACTCCTTTATTGGGGGTGTCTTGCTAAATGCCTATAATTTCCACCTGTTGTCTATTCCATTTGCACAACAGCATGTGAAATGTATTGTCAATCAGTGTTGCTTCCTAAGTAGACAGTTTGCTTTCACAGAAGTGTGATTGACTTGGAGTTACATTGTGTTGTTTAAGTGTTCCCTTTATTTCTTTGAGCAGTGTATATAGAAGATTAGCCAGTTTGTAATCTTTAGGTTTACCAAACTGGTAAGTGATTAACCGTTAAGCACAGTGGGATTATGTGATGGTCAAATCTATTTAAACAAATGAGAAGAGAATCATCTGAAAAGTATTGTGACCATTACACTGTGAACACCAATTACTTTATATGAAAGGAAGGCATTTATAGATGAAACTTACTGTGTGATTCTGTGTGTTGTATATAGTCAAAGAATGTGCTTCAAGTTTTGAAAAAACAGCCTTTTCGATTATCTGTTTTGAGTTTTGTACTAAGAGATGTGAAATTTTACCACATACTTGTGAAAATCTCCTTCTCTCTATTACTTTTTCTCTGCGCTGTAGTTACCTCTATCTCTCAATTCAATTTAAGGGCTTTATTGGCATGGGAAACATATGTTTACATTGCCAGAGCAAGTGAAATAGATAATAAACAAAATTGAAATAAACAGTAAACAAATTAACAGTAAACATTAGACTCACAAAAGTTCCAAAAGAATAAAGACATTTCAAGTGTCATATTATGTCTATATACAATGTTGTAACGATGTGCAAATAGTTAAAGTACAAATGGGAAAATAAATAAACATAAATATGGTTTGGATTTACAATGGTGTTTTGTTCTTCACTGGTTGACCTTTTCTTCTGGCAACAGGTCACAAATCTTGCTGCTGTGATGGCACACTGTTATTTCAGAATTGGATTTGTTTTCTAATTCTTTGTGTGTCTGTGTAATCTGAGGGAAATGTGTTTCTCTAATATGGTCATACGTTTGGCAGGAGGTTAGGAAGTGCAGCTCAATTTCCACCTCATTTTGTGAGCAGTGTGCATATATACTGTCTTCTCTTGAGATCCAGGTCTGCCTACGGCGGCTTTTCTCAATAGCAAGTCTATGCTAAGTCTATCAAAGTTTCCTTAAGTTTGGGTCAGTCACAGTGGTCAGGTATTCTGTCACTGTGTACTCTCTGTTTAGGGACAAATAAAATTCTAGATTCTTTCCAATGTGTCAAGTAATTATCTTTCTGTTTTCTCATGATTTGGTTGGTTCTAATTGTGTTGCTGTCCTGAGGCTCTGTGGTGTCTGTTTGTGTTTGTGAACAGAGGCCCAGGACCAGCTAGTTTAAGGTGCTCTTCTCCAGGTCCATCTCTCTGTAGATGATGGCTTTGTTATGGAAGGTTTGGGAATCTCTTCCTTTTAGGTGGTTGTAGAATTTAAAGTCTCTTTTCTGGATTTTGATCATTAGCGGGTATCGGCCTAATTCTGCTCTGCATGCATTATTTGGTGTTCTACGTTGTACGCAGAAGATATTTTTGCAGAATTCTGCATGCAGTCGCAATTTGGTGTTTGTCCCATTTAGTGAAATATTGGTTGGTGTGCAGACCCCAGACCTCATAACCATGAAGGGCAATTGTTTCTATAACTGATTAAAGTATTTTTAGCCAGATCCTAATTGGTTTGTCAAATTTGATGTTCCTTTGGATGGCATAGAAGGCCCTTCTTGCCTTGTCAGATTGTTCATAGCTTTCTGGAAGTTACCTGTGGCACTTATGTTTAGACCAAAGTATGTATCGTTTTTTTGTGTGCTCTATGGTAACGGTGTCTAGATGGAATTTGTATTTGTGGTGCTGGCAACTGGACATTTTTTGGAACACCATTATCTTTTGTCTTACTGACATTTCATTTCAGGGCCCAGGTCAGACAGAATCTGTACAGAAGATCTAGGTGCTGCTGTAGGCCCTCCTTGGTTGGGGACAGAAGCACCAGATCATCAGCAAACAGTAGACATTTGACTTCAGATTCTAGTAGGGTGAGGCAAGGTGCTGAAGACTGTTCTAGTGCCCTCGCCAATTTGTGATATATATGTTGAAGAGGGTGGGGTGTAATCTTCATCCCTGTCTCACTCCACGGCCCTGTGGAAAGATTTTTTTTTTTTGCCAATTTTAACCGCACACTTGTTGTTTGTGTACATGGATTTTATAATGTTGTATGTTTTTCCCCCAACACCACTTTCCATCCATTTGTATAGCAGACCCTCATGCCAAATTGAGTCAAGAGCATTTTTTAAATCAACAAAGCATGAGAAGACTTTGCCTTTGTTTTGGTTTGTTTGTTTGTCAATTAAGGTGTGCATGGTGAATACGTGGACTGTCATACGGTGATTTGGTAAAAAGCCAATTTGACATTTGTTCAGTACATTGTTTTCACTGAGGAAATGTACGAGTTAATGATAATGTAGGGGTTTTCCCAAGGTTGCTGTTGATGCATATCCCGCGGTAGTTATTGGGGTCAAATTTGTCTCCACTTTTGTGGATTGGGTTGATCAGACCTTGGCTCCAAATATTGGGGAAGATGCCAGCACTAAGGATGATGTTAAAGAGTTTAAGTATAGCCAATTGAAATTGGTGGTCTATATATTTTAAATGTAAAATGTAAATGTATATATTTTGCATTTCATTTTGGGATACCATCAACACTACAGGCCTTTTGGGGTTGGGTATTTCAATGTAATTGGAGAATCCAGTGGGTTCTAAGACTTGTATTTGATCATGTATTTGTTTTTGCTGTTTGTACTTTGTACTTTGTGCTAGGGCCAAAAAGATTTGAGAAGAGATGTATCCATACATCTCTGTATTGGATAGATAACTCTTCGTGTTGTTGTTTGTTTAGTGTTTTCCAATTTCCCCAGAAGTGGTTAGATTCTATGGATTCTTCAATTACATTGAGCTGATTTCTGACGTGCTGTTCCTTCTTTTCCCATAGTGTATTTCTGTATTGTTTTAGTGATTCACCATAGTGAAGGTGTAGGCTCAGGTTTTCTGGGTCTCTATGTTTTTGGTTGGATAGGTTTCTTAATTTCTTTCTTAAGTTTTTGCCTTCTTCGTCAAACCATTTGTCAGTGTTGTCTGCTTGAAAAGTTTACATTTGATTTGGAAGCTGAGAGGTCAAATAATGTTTAGGTTTTCTACTGCCAAGTCCACACCTTACAGTGAAACGTTTTGTCCAGGAAGATGTATAAAAGGGATTGAATCTGTTGTTGCCTAATTGTTTTTTGGTAGGTTTCCACACTACTTTCCTTATCTATCTCTATCTCTCTCCTCTGTAAATGAAAAGCAAGTCCATTTGCTGTGGACTGTGGAACAGCACCCATGAGGGATGCCATGCATCATGGGTGCCATGATTGAAATAACAAAATAAAGCCAAGATCAGCAGAGTCCTTCCCTCAGGCCTGTAGACTATAAAAATAAAAACTAAGGGATTATAGGAATAATTTTTACTGCCCAAGTTTCGGTCACGCTTTCTTTATACATGCGGTGGGTGGAAGACAGCCAGTGTGTCCCAAATGGCAGCCTATTCCCTATCCGTAGGAAAAAGGGTGCCATTTTGTGATGCATAGAGCATGGCCAATAGTTGACAATATAAAATAATTACTGTAAAACTTCAAATAGCTATGCTCAACTAACTCAGCCAGTGTTTTGGAACCCTCCAAAAGCAGAGGTAATAATAACAGGAATTAGAGTAAAGCATTTGCTTCCCAAATCAAATCAAGTACATACTGTTCCTTGAAGTTGTAGGCCTATACTATGCCTCAAGTATCACTTTTGTCTTATTCACAAAACAATTAGACAATTTAACACAACCCAGCCCAGCCATGTAGCCTAACGTACAGTACTTACCATGTTAATTGCCGTTACATTCTCAAATCATTCTGTAAATTGTTCCCCCGGTCAGCCCACTGACACAAGACCTATTGTGAATCTCACTGTGATTTATGAAGCTCATCAGGCCCTCATTTATTCCCATAACTTCACTTATCTGTCCCAGATCCCCATGAATATTTCACACAATACAATTAAACTGAGGCTGACCCACAGGGCAGAAGGAGAACGAGAACGAGAACGAGAGCAAGCGAGAATGATGCAGATATTAACAATATGATGTAGATATTAACAATATGATGCAGATATTAACAATATGATGTAGATATTAACAATATGATGCAGATATTAACAATATGATGCAGATATTAACAATATAATGTAGATATTAACAATATGATGCAGATATTAACAATATGATACAGATATTAACAATATGATGCAGATATTAACAATATGATGCAGATATTAACAATATGATACAGATATTAACAATATGATACAGATATTAACAATATGATACAGATATTAACAATATGATGCAGATATTAACAATATGATGCAGATATTAACAATATGATACAGATATTAACAATATGATACAGATATTAACAATATGATGCAGATATTAACAATATGATACAGATATTAACAATATGATGCAGATATTAACAATATGATGCAGATATTAACAATATCATGCAGATATTAACAATATGATACAGATGTTAACAATATGATGCAGATATTAACAATATGATGCAGATATTAACAATATGATGTAGATATTAACAATATGATGTAGATATTAACAATATGATGCAGATAGTAACAATATGATGTAGATATTAACAATATGATACAGATATTAACAATATGATACAGATATTAACAATATGATGCAGATATTAACAATATGATACAGATATTAACAATATGATGTAGATATTAACAATATGATGCAGATATTAACAATATGATGCAGATATTAACAATATGATACAGATATTAACAATATGATACAGATATTAACAATATGATGCAGATATTAACAATATGATGTAGATATTAACAATATGATGTAGATATTAACAATATGATACAGATATTAACAATATGATGCAGATATTAACAATATGATGCAGATATTAACAATATGATACAGATATTAACAATATGATACAGATATTAACAATATGATGCAGATATTAACAATATGATGTAGATATTAACAATGTGATACAGATATTAACAATATGATGCAGATATTAACAATATGATGCCGATATTAACAATATGATGCAGATATTAACAATATGATGCAGATATTAACAATATGATACAGATATTAACAATATGATACAGATATTAACAATATGATGCAGATATTAACAATATGATGCAGATATTAACAATATGATACAGATGTTAACAATATGATGCAGATATTAACAATATGATACAGATATTAACAATATGATGTAGATATTAACAATATGATGTAGATATTAACAATATGATGCAGATATTAACAATATGATGTAGATATTAACAATATGATACAGATATTAACAATATGATGCAGATATTAACAATATGATGTAGATATTAACAATATGATGATATTAACAATATGATATTAAAATATGATACAATATTAACAATATGATGTAGATATTAACAATATGATGATATTAACAATATGATGTAGATATTAACAATTTGATACAGATATTAACAATATGATGCAGATATTAACAATATGATGCAGATATTAACAATATGATACAGATATTAACAATATGATATATTAACAATATGATGCAGATATTAACAATATGATGTAGATATTAACAATGTGATACAGATATTAACAATATGATGCAGATATTAACAATATGATGCAGATATTAACAATATGATACAGATATTAACAATATTAACAATATGATGCAGATATTAACAATATGATACAGATATTAACAATATGATGCAGATATTAACAATATGTTGCAGATATTAACAATATGATACAGATATTAACAATATGATGCAATATTAACAATATGATGCAGATATTAACAATATGATGTAGATATTAACAATATGATGCAGATATTAACAATATGATGCAGATATTAACAATATGATGCAGATATTAACAATATATGATGCAGATATTAACAATATGATGTATTAACAATATGATACAGATATAACAATATGATGCAGATATTAACAATATGATACAGATATTAACAATATGATGCAGATATTAACAATATGATGCAGATATTAACAATATGATACAGCTATTAACAATATGATGTAGATATTAACAATATGATGTAGATATTAACAATATGATGCAGATATTAACAATATGATGCAGATATTAACAATATGATACAGATATTAACAATATGATGCAGATATTAACAATATGATGCAGATATTAACAATATGATACAGCTGTTAACAATATGATGTAGATATTAACAATATGATACAGATATTAACAATATGATACAGATATTAACAATATGATGTAGATATTAACAATATGATACAGATATTAACAATATGATGCAGATATTAACAATATGATGCAGATATTAACAATATGATGCAGATATTAACAATATGATGTAGATATTAACAATATGATGTAGATATTAACAATATGATGCAGATATTAACAATATGATACAGATATTAACAATATGATGCAGATATTAACAATATGATGCAGATATTAACAATATGGTACAGATATTAACAATATGATACAGATATTAACAATATGATGCAGATATTAACAATATGATACAGATATTAACAATATGATGCAGATATTAACAATATGATGCAGATATTGAACCTGAAGAACACTTGTGGTGTTTTCCAAATGTATTCTGGCTGCATTGTTCTGTCCATTGCATTTATTATAAAATCAGCATTCACTGACTGCAATGAAAGGACTCACATAGGGAGCGTCCCAAATGGCACCACATTCCCTACAAAGTGCACTGATTTTGATTAGAGCCCTATGGATCCTGGTCAGAAGTAGTGCACTACATGGGAATAGGGTTCCATTTGGGAAGCAGCCTATGTGATTCCTTTCATTACAAAACGTCACAAGTGTTCTTCATGTTCAACATCTGCATCATATTGTTAATTAAAACACAGGCCACTAAGTACATTTGTATTTCTGCAGTAGAGAGTTGACTGTACTGTATAGAGGAGCTCTGGTACCATTCTATATTCTTATTCTAAAAAGAAATGACTGATGCATTCTATTCCATCAGGATTCTATTTGACATATGATGACAATGCATGGCATCAGGTGCATTCAGCCCCTTCATTGAACGGGACAGTATATAATACACATATCGCCTGGTCCCATGCGGCTATCAATCTAGTAGTGAGAGTATATCATGTGTATCTGAGATAGGAACCCATCACCTGTCTGCACTGGAAGACTGACAGCGGCCGTGCTGTAATTCCAAACCAGCCAGGCGTTTCAATGAACGCATATCGAATAGGCAAGGTGCTGAGGGGTTAAGGGTTGGAGGGTTGACAGCCAGATCCATAGGTTTCAACATGGAGCATGTCCAGACTAACAAGGGGTTCTTACACCCCCAGCTCCGTCCCACATCCCTCCATACCATATCCCTCCATACCATATCCCTCCATCCCTCCATACCATATCCCTCCATACCATATCCCTCCATCCCTCCATCCCTCCATACCATATCCCTCCATCCCTCCATACCATATCCCTCCATCCCAAATACCTAAATCCCACCTTCCCATAAACCTCCATACCATATCCCTCCATCCCTCCATCCCTCCATACCATATCCCTCCATCCCAAATACCTAATTCCCGCCTTCCCATAAACCTCCATTCCACATCCCTCCATCCCTCCATCCCACATCCCTCCATCCCTCCATACCATATCCCTCCATCCCTCCATACCATATCCCTCCATCCCAAATACCTAATTCCCGCCTTCCCATAAACCTCCATTCCACATCCCTCCATCCCTCCATCCCACATCCCTCCATCCCTCCATACCATATCCCTCCATCCCTCCATACCATATCCCTCCATCCCACATCCCTCCATCCCTCCATACCATATCCCTCCATCCCTCCATACCATATCCCTCCATCCCAAATACCTAAATCCCACCTTCCCATAAACCTCCATACCATATCCCTCCATCCCTCCATCCCTCCATACCATATCCCTCCATCCCAAATACCTCCCGCCTTCCCATCCTCCATTCCATCCTCCATCCCTCCATCCCATCCCTCCATCCCTCCATCCATCCCTCCATCCCTCCATACCATATCCCTCCATCCCAAATACCTAATTCCCGCCTTCCCATAAACCTCCATTCCACATCCCTCCATCCCTCCATCCCACATCCCTCCATCCCTCCATACCATATCCCTCCATCCCTCCATTCCACATCCCTCCATCCCTCCATCCCACATCCCTCCATCCCTCCATACCATATCCCTCCATCCCTCCATACTATATCCCTCCATCCCTCCATACCATATCCCTCCATACCATATCCCCCCATCCCTCCATCTCATATCCTTCCATCCCTCCTCCTCATCATCATCACCTTCATTAGTCCCTTCAAATTGTATTAGTCACATGCGTCGAATACAACCTTACAGTGAAATGCTTACTTACAAACCCCTAACCAACAATGAAGTTTAAAAAATATGAATAAGAAATAGTTCAAAATAAGTAGTTAAAGAGCAGCAGTATATACAGGGGGTACCGGTACAGAGTCAATGTGGAGACTATATACAGGGGGTACCGGTACAGAGTCAATGTGGAGACTATATACAGGGGGTACCGGTACAGAGTCAATGTGGAGGCTATATACAGGGGTTACCAATGTGGAGACTATATACAGAGTCAATGTGGAGACTATATACAGGGGGTAGTCAATGTGGAGACTATATACAGGGGGTACCGGTACAGAGTCAATGTGGAGACTATATACAGGGGGTACCGGGGTACAGAGTCAATGTGGAGACTATATACAGGGGGTACCGGTACAGAGTCAATGTGGAGACTATATACAGGGGGTACCAATACAGAGTCAATGTGGAGACTATATACAGGGGTACCGGTTCAATGTGGAGACTATATACAGGGGTACAGAGTCAATGTGGAGACTATATACAGGGGGTAGGGAGTCAATGTGGAGACTATATACAGGGGGTACAGACTATATACAGGGGTACCGTACAGAGTCAATGTGGAGACTATATACAGGGGGTACCGTACAGAGTCAATGTGGAGACTATATACAGGGGGTACAGAGTCAATGTGGAGACTACAGAGTCAATGTGGAGACTATATACAGGGGGTAACGGTACAGAGTCAATGTGGAGACTATATACAGGGGGTACCGACAGAGTCAATGTGGAGACAGAGTCAATGTGGAGACTATATACAGGGGTACCGGTACAGAGTCAATGTGGAGACTATATACAGGGGTACAGAGTCAGAGTCAATGTGGAGACTATATACAGGGGTAGAGTCAATGTGGAGACTATATACGATACAGAGTCAATGTGGAGACTATATACAGGGGTACCAGTACAGAGTCAATGTGGAGACTATATACAGGGGGTAACGGTACAGAGTCAATGTGGAGACTATATACAGGGGGTACCGATACAGAGTCAATGTGGAGACTATATACAGGGGGTACCAGTACAGAGTCAATGTGGAGACTATATACAGGGGGTAACGGGGTACAGAGTCAGATGTGGAGACTATATACAGGGGGTACCGAGACTATACAGAGTCAATGTGGAGACTATATACAGGGGGTACCGGTACAGTACAGAGTCAATGTGGAGACTATATACAGGGGGTAACGGTACAGAGTCAATGTGGAGACTATATAGACAGGGGGAGACTATATACAGGGGTACAGAGTCAATGTGGAGACTATATACAGGGGGTACTGGTACAGAGTCAATGTGGAGACTATATACAGGGGGTACAGAGTCAATGTGGAGACTATATACAGGGGTACCGGTACAGAGTCAATGTGGAGACTATATACAGGGGGTACCGATACAGAGTCAATGTGGAGACTATATACAGGGGTACCGATACAGAGTCAATGTGGAGACTATATACAGGGGGTACCGGTACAGAGTCAATGTGGAGACTATATACAGGGGGTACCGAGTCAATGTGGAGACTACAGAGTCAATGTGGAGACTATATACAGGGGGTAACGGTACAGAGTCAATGTGGAGACTATATACAGGGGGTACCGATACAGAGTCAATGTGGAGACTATATACAGGGGGTACCGGTACAGAGTCAATGTGGAGACTATATACAGGGGGTAACGGTACAGAGTCAATGTGGAGACTATATACAGGGGGTACCGATACAGAGTCAATGTGGAGACTATATACAGGGGGTACCGGTACAGAGTCAATGTGGAGACTATATACAGGGGGTAACGGTACAGAGTCAATGTGGAGACTATATACAGGGGGTACCGATACAGAGTCAATGTGGAGACTATATACAGGGGGTACTGGTACAGAGTCAATGTGGAGACTATAT
Source organism: Oncorhynchus keta (assembly GCF_023373465.1). NCBI lineage: Eukaryota > Metazoa > Chordata > Actinopteri > Salmoniformes > Salmonidae > Oncorhynchus > Oncorhynchus keta. The sequence continues at coordinate 71,868,746 of NC_068439.1, forward strand.
ACAGGGGGTACCGGTACAGAGTCAATGTGGAGACCATATACAGGGGGTAACGGTACAGAGTCAATGTGGAGACTATATACAGGGGGTACCGGTACAGAGTCAATGTGGAGACCATATACAGGGGGTAACGGTACAGAGTCAATGTGGAGACTATATACAGGGGGTAACGGTACAGAGTCAATGTGGAGACTATATACAGGGGGTAACGGTACAGAGTCAATGTGGAGACTATATACAGGGGGTAACGGTACAGAGTCAATGTGGAGACTATATACAGGGGGTACCGGTACAGAGTCAATGTGGAGACTATATACCAGGGGTACCGGTACAGAGTCAATGTGTGGGGGCAGCGGTTAGTCAAGGTAATTAAGATCATATGTACATGTAGGTAGAGTTATTCATGACTATGCATAGATAATAACAGAGAGTACTGTAGCAGTGGCATAAAAGGGGGGGCAATGCAAATAGTTTGGGTAGACATTTGATTACTTGTTCAGGAGTCTTATGGCTTGGGGGTAGAAGCTGTTTAGAAGCCTCTCGGACATAGACTAAGGTACCGCTTGCCGTGCGGTAGCAGAGAGTACATTCTATGACTAGGGTGGCTGGAGTCTTTGACAATTTCTCGGGCCTTCCTTTGACACCGACTGGTACATAGGTCCTGGATGGGAGGAAGCTTGGCCCCGGTGAAGTACTGGGCCGTACACACTACTCTCTGTAATGCCTTGTGGTCGGAGGCCAAGCAGTTACCATACCAGGCGGTCGTGCAATCAGTCAGGATGCTCTCGATGGTGAATCTGTAGAACTTTTTGAGGATCTGAGGACTCATGCCAAATCTTTTCAGTTTTCTGAGGGGGATAGGTAGACTGTCTTGGTGTGCTTGGACCATGTTAGTCCTGGCACCACACAGCCAGGTCTCTGGCCTCCTCCCTATAGGCTGTCTCATTAAATCAAATCAAATCTAATTGTATTGGTCACATACACATGGTTAGCAGATGTTAATGCGAGTGTAGCGAAATGCTTGTGTTTCTACTTCCGACCATGCAGTAATATCTAACAAGTAATCTAACAAATTCACAACAACTACCATATACACACAAATGTAAAGGGATGAATAAGAATATGTACCTATATGGATGAGCAAGATGCAGTAGATGGTATAGAATACAGTACTGTATATACATACGAGATGAGTAATGTAGGATATGTAAACATCATTAAAGTTGATTTATTCAAAGTGACTATTGATACCTTTATTAATTTAAGTCCATTTATTTAAGTGGCCAGAGATCTGAGTCTGTATGTTGGCAGCAGCCTTTCCGTGTTAGTGATGGCTGTTTAACAGTCTGATGGCCTTGAGATAGAAGCTGTTTTTCAGTCTCTCAGTCCCAGCTTTGATGCACCTGTACTGACCTCTCCTTCTGGATGATTGCGGGGTGAACAGGCAGTGGCTCGGGTGGTTGTTGTTCTTGGTGATCTTTTTGGCCTTCCTGTGACATTGGGTGCTGTAGGTGTTCTGGAGGGCAGGACGTTTGCCCCCTGTGATGCGTTGTACAGACCGCACCACCCTCTGGAGAGCCTTGCGGTTGAGGGAGGTGCAGTTGCCGTATCAGGCGGTGATACATCCTGACAGGATGCTTTCGATTGTGCATCTGTGAAATTTCTTCAGCCTCCTGAGGTTGAAGACGCGCTGTTGCGCCTTCTTCACCCCGCTGTCTGTGTGGGTGGACCATTTCAGTTCGTCCGTGACGTGTACGCCGAGGAACTTAAAACTTTCCACCTTCTCCACTACGGTCCCATCGATGTGGATAGGGGTGCTCCCTATGCTGTTTCCTGAAGTCCACGATCATCTCCTTTGTTTTGTTGATGTAGAGAGAGGTTATTTTCCTCACTTCCCCCCTGTAGACTGTTTCATTGTTGTTGGTAATCAAGCCTACCACTGTAGTGTTGTCTGCAAACTTGATGATTGAGTTGGAAGCGTGCATGGACACACAGTCATGGGTGAACAGGGAGTACAGGAGATGGCTGAGAACGCACCCTTGTGGGGCCCCAGTGTTGAGCGAACCGTCAGAAAGTCCAGGAGCCAGTTACACAGGGCGGGGTCGAGACCCAGGGTCTCGAACTTAGTGATGAGTTTGGAGGGTACTATAGTGTTAAATGCTGAGCTGAAGTCAATGAACAGCATTCATACATAGGTAATCCTCTTGTCAAGATGGGATAGGGCAGTGTGAAGTGTGATGGCGATTGCATCGTCAGTGGACCTATTGGGGCGGTAAGCAAATTGGAGTGGGTCTAGGGTATCAGCTAGGGTGGAGGTGATATGATCCTTGACTAGTCTCTCAAAGCACTTCATGATGACAGAAGTTAGTGCAACGGGGCGATAGTCATTGAGTAGCAATGATCCAGAATGCTACCAGCTCGTGTCGCGCATTCGACATGCTAATAGAATTCACCGTCGCTGTCAGTGATCAGGCCTACCACTGTTGTGTCATCTGCAAACTTAATGATGGTGTTGGAGTCGTGCCTGGCCATGCAGTGAGTGAACAGGGAGTACAGCAGGGGACTGAGCACGCACCCCTGAGGGGCCCCTGTGTTGAAGATCAGCTTGGAGGATGTGTTGTTACCTACCCTTACCACCTGGGGGGCGGCCGGTCAGGAAGTCCAAGATCCAGTTGCAGAGGGAGATTTTAAGTCCCAGAGTCCTTAGCTTATTGATGAGCTTTGAGGGCACTATGGTGTTGAACGCTGAGCTGTAGTCGATGAATAGCATTCTCACATAGGTGTTCCTATTGTCCAGTTGGGAAAGGGCAGTGTGGAGTGCAATTGAGATTGCATCATCTGTGGATCTGTTAGGGCGATATGCGGGTCTATTGAAGTGGATCTAGGGTCTCTGTGATAATGATGTTGATGTGAGCCATGATCAGCCTTTCAAGCACTTCATGACTACAGACGAGAGTGCTACAGGTTACATTTGTGTTCTTGGGCACAGAGACTATGGTGGTCTGCATAAAATATGTTGGTATTACAGATTCGGACAGGAAGATATTGAAAATGTCAGTGAAGACACTGCGCATGCTCGCAGTACACGTCCTGGTAATCCGTCTGGCCCTGCGGCCTTGTAAATGTTGGCCTGTTTAAAGGTCCACATTGGCTGCGGAGAGCATGATCACACAGTTGTCCGGAACAGCTGGTGCTCTCATGCATGTTTCAATGTTATTTGCTTTGAAGCGAGCATAGAAGTAGTTTAATTCAAGGGGATAGTAATCTCACACGGAGAGAGGAGGTGTATGATTGGAACATGGGGGTTGCATGGGGGCTGTAGAGCCTGGGGTCGAGTTTAGTACTTGTTAAACTGGGAGGGCTGCTGTTTTAACGAAGCTACCCAGGCCTCAGCTATCCCAGCCTGCTAATGTGTTTTGGTTTGCTCAGTGTTATGCTGATGAGCCCCTCCCATCCAACCCCGGGGGGTTGGGCCCTGTGACATTTTACCAAATTTCTCCTATGAGGGTCTTTGGAAATTTGATTCCAAAAAGTCCCCGGGGAAATAACGGTGGTAGCGGCAGAGGCAGAAGGCAGGGCTGGCCCCAAGTGGAGGTTACTACCGTGCTACTGGGGGAGGGGGAGAGAGAGGGGAGAGAGAGAGAGAGAGAGAGAGAGAGAGAGAGAGAGAGAGAGAGAGAGAGAGAGAGAGAGAGAGGAGAGAGAGAGAGAGTTTGCCCGTCAGGCAATGCAATATCCTCAGCCTTTTAGGCAGAGCAATAATCTACTGCAGACTCATGAGGAGGGGGAGGAGGTGGAGGAGGAGGAGGAGGAGGAGGAGGAGGAGGAGGAGGAGGAGGAGGAGGAGGAGGAGGAGGAGGAGGAGGAGGAGGAGGAGGAGAGAGATAGGAGGTCGTCTCAGCCTTCGGGATGTCAGAGGTTGAGTCCCAAATGACACCCTGTTCCCTATATAGTGCACTACTTTTGACCAGGGCCTGTATGAGTTGTGCACTATATAGGGAATAGAGTGCCATTTGGGACTCAACCATGGTGATTCAGAGCAGAGCAGAAGGAGCTGCCGACAGACACACAGGGAGAAAAGGGACAAGCCTTCTGTCTTTTATCAGGTCATTGACATACAGTCGTAGAAAAAAAGGGGCTATCTTGAACCTAAAACGGTTCTTCGGGTGTCCCCATAGATGAACACTTTGAAGAACCTTTTATGGTTCCGGGTAGAACCCTTTTGGTTCCAGCTAAAAGCCTTTTGGGTTCCATCCACCTTTCCACAGAGGGTTTTACATGGAACCTAAAAGGGTTCTACCTGGAACCAAAAAGGGTTCTCCTATGGCAGGGATGGGCAAATGGCGGCCCGTGGGCCGGCCCATCTTTTGTAGACCCACGGACTAATTTCACCCCCCCCCAAAAAAATAATACATTCATTATTATATATATATATATTATTTATATTTTTTTTTAGGAACTCACTTGGGGTCTTAACTTACTGTTGAGAGTTAGAATAATAGAATACACAAGGTGCAATTTCAAAATGTGGATGTGGGTACACAGACCCACGAGCCACTGTGGCTCCTCATGATGAGTTTAAAAAAATTGTGGGCCCTACCCCTATCAAAGTTGCCCATCCTGTACTATGGGGTCAGCCGAAGAAACCCCTTGGAACCCTTTTTCTAAGAGTTTAGACTCGACACACACTGACTCCATGTGCCACAGTGGCCATGTCTGGCAAGCGGAGGGAGATGTTCCATGGACAGTAAATAGTAAATTCTCCATTATCTTATGGAGATACAGTCCTATTTTTTTGCATATCCGATTCAAAACTTTTATTTTTCCTTCTGTCTGAACAGCCACAAAGCACATGGAATCGGATAATTCAAGCCTTCGTAAGTGGTTTGAAATCAGATCCAAATCTGATTCCTGGCCATGCAGCTCATGTCAAATCTGATGGATTTGGCCTCAAGTGGTTTTTAGACTGTTATTTGGTATATCTTGTTGCTTGCTAGCTACTCTGTTGACAGTTTGACAAGAACATGTAGTTGCTAACTTGCTTGTCAACTGTTTACAAGCAGATGAGTCAATGCTCTAGGAAGCTAAACAGCTACCTAGCTAACGAGTTGACTGCTGTGGCTAGACAACAAGGACTTGTTAAGAAAGTTGGATCATCTTATCCTTTGAGGCTTTAAGTGTTCTTCTTACACTATGATTTTGAACAGAGCAACTGGGAAATGTCCATGGCAGGCATTGTTGTCACGTTAGCTTGTTACATATCTTCTGAGTGATAGGAAGCATGTGCACCACGACCAATCAGCGTACACCACTGAGCACACACCCGTCGTTACTATGACAACTAGCGTAGCCATGTTAGTAAATGACTGATGTCTGAACATGCACAAATCCGATTTGGTCACTTGCAACTTGCTTTTTGGACAGTCAGTATTCCAAAACGGATTTGAAATACCAAACTGAAAAAGGCCTGCAGTGTGAACAAGGCTTTAGAGATGCCAGATTGACAATCCAGCCGGCCTCCAAAAATGGATAAAGAGAGAGAGAGAGATAGAGAGACAGAGAGAGAGAGAGAGAGAGAGAGAGAGAGAGAGAGAGAGAGCAGTATGTAGAAACTGCCATACCAAAGTATCCTATAGACCAGAGAGAGCATTAGAATTCAATAAAATGTCTCTCCTCTCTACATACAAGCTATGTCAAAACTCATCTGGAGACTTCTTTCCTTGAAAATTCCGACATGTAATTACGTTTAAAACCCTTTTTCATTATAAGGCACTTCTCCCTTCCCTCATCTCCACGGCTTGGTCTTCTGCAGTATCTATCCTAGTTTAGATGATAGGCTAGAGGAACAAAGCACTGAAAACTCCATCAGGAGAAGACCGTACAGCACTGCCTTGCCGTGCCATAGTGTGTAATGCAAATTGATATAATGTCCCATAGACTGTTTCTACACATGAAGTTTTAACCCTATCCAACCTAGATGGAAGCGAGCCAGTTACCGTCCTTCATGCCCCACCAAGTCTACTGTACAGCCACTGCCCCCTTGTGGACACTATTGGAAGTCATAGCACCACACCCAAACGCATGCCAAATGCCAGCCTATTCCCTATTTAGTGCACTACATTTGAACAGAACCCTATGGGCCCTGGTCAAATGTAGGACACTATGAAGGGAATAAGGTGCCATTTGGGATGCAAACATATTCTGAGAATGAGTGCTATTTACTACTTGTGTAACGTTTGTATCATCATAGCACTGCAGCATAGATAGACAGACACGCCTGTGTTCCTGGAACCTAAATCCAAGTCAGTCATGGGTAGCATCCCAAATGTTTAGTGCACTACTTTGGCCCCTGTGGGCCCTGGTCAAAAGTAGTGCACTATATAGGCAGTAGGGTGCCATTTTGGACGAAGACATGGTCCTGGAGGTTGTTCTCTTGGACCACAGAGCCCTAGAGGCATGGAAGCATGGTGAACAGGCAGGCAGAGAGGAGAGCATCACAGACTACAGGAGAAGAGCTGATCTGTCACATCAGTGTGAAGAACCACATTCATTAATAATAGATAATACCATTTCTGTGTCCAGAATGGCACCCAATTCCCTATTTAGTGCAATACTTTTGAACAGGGCCTAAGGTTCTGGTCAACATTAGTGCACTATGTAATAGGGAATAGGGTGCCACTTGGGACCCGACCCATCATAACAGGTCCCAGGAATGCCTCCACTGGAACCACTCTACCGTGGGGGTTTAAAACACACCTTTACTGAGAACAGGGAAGTGCTGCTTCACCGCACTACACCACGGTAGCTCATTCTGCCCATGATCCCACACACACACACACACACACACACACACACACACACACACACACACACACACACACACACACACACACACACACACACACACACACACACACACACACACACACACACACACACACACACACACACACACACACACACACACACACACACACACACACACACACACACGGTTTTAACCATTGTTTTGGTAGAGAGGAGAGATAGCAACAAGGGAATGAGGTAGGGGATGAGGTAGGGGATGAGAAATGGGATGAGAAATGGGAAGAAAGGGAGTGGAAGAGGGAACTAGAAAGGGAATAGAGAGTGTACAGGAGGGCAGAGGGCGAGGGGGAGAGAGGGAGAGTTGAGGAGTGAGGGTAGAGAAAGAGAGTGACAGAGTGGAGTGAGGGTAGAGAAAGAGAGAGACAGAGAGGAGTGAGGGTGGAGAAGGAGAGAGACAGAGAGGAGTGAGGGTGGAGAAAGAGAGAGACTGAGAGGAGTGAGGGTAGGAAAGAGAGACAGAGAGAGAGGGTGGAGAGAGAGAGACAGAAAGAGTGAGGGTAGAGAAAGAGAGAGACAGAGATGAGGTGAGGAGAGAGACTGAGAGAAAGAGAGACAGAGAGGAGAGGAGTGAGAGGAAAGAGAGAGACTGAGAGGAGGAGGGGAGAGAGAGAGAGAGAGAGAGAGAGAGAGAGAGAGGAGTGAGGGTAGAGAAAGAGGGAGACTGGAGGAAAGAGAGAGACAGAGTGGAGTGATGATGGAGAAAGAGAGAGACTGAGAGAAGTGATGGTAGAGAAAGAGAGAGAGGAGTGAGGGTGGAGAAAGAGAGAGACTGAGAGGAGTGAGGGTGGAGACAGAGAGAGACAGAGGAGTGAGGGTAGAGGGAGAGAGAGAGAGAGAGAGAGAGAGAGAGAGAGAGATAGAGAGAGCATGCAAGGGAGAGTGAGAGAGTGGAGAGAGAGTGAGAGAGGGACGAGAGAAAGATAGGGAAGAGAGAGAGAGAGCCCAGCCAAGCCCAGCCCGGCATAGGGGCTGATTTAGCTCTAATTGGAATGTTCCGATGGAACACTGTGCAGGGGTTAAAGAGCAGAGTGTGATGGATAAGATCTCGTTACAAATAGGAAAGTAAGCCTTTAATTTCCTCTACGTGTTCCATCTTTATTAATGTCAGCCAACAGCAGGTAGTCAATTGCATTAGGGCTTCGATCACTGGCTGTGCAATGGCCAACCAACCCCAATGACAAACATCAAGCCTTGGCCAGGGAATTATGGTAGTGGAGAGAATGGAGGGTGGAGGATTCAACACAGGCGGCAAATTAGGTTAGGCTTTATCTATTTTTAATGTCTTGATATTAACATTTTTATAATGATAATCAAGGATTTAGTTTTTTGGGAAGGGTTCATTGATTATTTGAAACAAGCTAACTACGTAGACTACCATTTCGAAGAGGTGAATAAAAACATCAAAAGTGCCCAATGTTACCACATGATTTCATAGTTAATATAAAATAAATACCCGCTGAAATAGGCCTGTAAAATTAAGTGTTTAAGCACATTTTTTATAAACAGAAGGCTAAAAATAACAGGTGGATATCATTTTTTCTCAAGACAGCTAAACGTTACATGCCTTACTGCATTACAGCCTACAGTAGTCTAGGGATGTCATTAAGATCAATGACTAGTCTTAAAAACGATGTTAAAAGAGAAAATAGCCTTTGGTTTTGTCCCAAATGTCCCCCTATTCCCTATTTAGTGCACTACTTTTGGGTAAAGTTGTCTGCACCACATAGGGAATAATGTGCCGTTTGGGACACACCTTCATGTAGGTTTTGAGGCAGAAGAAGAAATGCCTGTATGAAATAATCCTTCAGAAGTAGCGCTAGCTACCTGTTTTTCAATGAGTTGTACAGTGTGTTGCCGGTACATCTTTCACTGTTAAATCGGGTTAATTTGTAGTTGTCAGCTCAATTGATGGCCTCATTCATTTTGCAGGTGTTGCGGGGAAAGGAATAGGTATTCAAAGCATGAATTTCACACGCAAATTTAATAACAGGGTCACAAATTATCATCACTAACAGGCATCACTGTACTTCGAGGTCCGTGTGAAGTCAGTTAAAATTCAATGCAAAGTGGCAACGAACCGCCAACACTGAACTACTAATGTAATCATATTCAGTGAGAGATCCATTCTAACACGCCATTCCTCTTCCATAGAGAGTCAAGAAGCAGTCAAGCCGTTGTCACTGCGTTATTGAGATATAAAAACACTTGGATCATCATTCTGTTCTGACTGGTTTGTCCTCAGACAGACCTCATTACACCTTCCATCTCCCTACATGCTTATAAAGTCAGAGCAGATCAAGTATAAACAGAGTGTTAATGGGTGGAATGGTACATGCTGTCACCCACCAGATCAGGCTACCCACACACTAACAACGAACCAAATGGCATCCTATTCCCTACATAGTGCACTAAAAAAGTAGTGCACTGTGTAGGGAATAGGGTGCTATTTGGGGTGTAGACACTGATGGGTCTCTACCTCTCCTCTGTCCCCACTGATGAAGCACAGTGCATAAGGAGTTCTTAAAGTATTTATAAATATCCCCCGGCCGGCAGCTTAAAAAGACCTTCCTCTTTATTCATCTGCCAGGAGGATGTAGACATGGAGGTATGGAGGTAACGATTCTCAAAACACACACTCACAAATCCACACACACACACACACAAACACACACACACACACACACACACACACACACACACACACACACACACACACACACACACACACACACACACACACACACACACACACACACACACACACACACACACACACACACACACACACACACACACACACACACACACATTTGGGACACAGATATTGACTTGCATCATATACAGTCTCATACGCAACATCAGAAAATAATCTCCAAAGGAGCAGTGTTCTCTTAACACACTTTACACTGGATAGAGCAACAGTCACTCTAGCTAGGCCAGTGTCACAGTACCACAACACAGCATTTATTCACGGACATCAGTCCAAATAAAGTTGTATAAATATACAGACACGGAGTATGTAGCTGGGCAAACAGGCCGGGCCACACAAGCAGGGAGGGTAATAGCTGTAATTTAGCTGCCCAGTAGTAATGCCCAACTACCTGACAGACATGTCAGCCCCAAACCTGATGCAGTGCAGGTGCTTGTATTACAGGTCAAGGGTCAGGTCCAAGAGCAGCGTTGTGAGTTGCTGGCTGGGCTGGCCCATCGGGGGCATGGAGGCCTGAGCTTGCACAGCTGTCTGACTGGGACTGAGGGGTTGTCCCAAATGGCACCCTATTCCATATATAGTGCACACCCTATGGGCCCTGGTCAAAAGTAGTGCTCTATATAGTGGACTAGGGTTCCATTTGGAACTCACTCTGGGTATGTGTTAGTGGTTGAGACTGAAGCATCCAGACTGCTAAGCTTCTAATAATACATGAAACATCTCTTTCTTCGTAAGGTTACTGTTGCTGTGTGTGCAAATTCACATTATCGGGGCATTTTGTGTGGCTTTAAGTTCAACTGGGCAAAGAGAGGCAGTTGCACTCTGTGTGACAAGTTCAGTTTTTCACTTTCTCTGGCTTGAAAAGTTAGATCGTTTTCCTATTCTGAGGTAACAACTAGCTCACCAGGGCTTTTCCAAACTGCCTCTCTTGTAAGAAACAGCCCAGGTTTAGTTGAGATTTCCTCTGTACTTTTATTAATGGATTGGGGTAGAGACCGGGTAGGCTGTAGAGTCTGTCTCTCTCTCTCTCTCCTATAGAGAGAAATAATGATGAAGTACCACAGAGAGATACGTCCTTGCCTTGGGAAGCCGCTCGGAGGGTTTCTTTGACCTCATTGTATCAGTGTTCTCTCAGTCGTCTATCTTTCTAGTGTTCTATCTGGTACTCACTTCACCGGTCCTGTGACAAAGGTTACTCTGTGCTTTTCTTTTAATTAGTTGTTCAAGGTTGTGGATTCTTTAGGAAGAAGAAAAACTGCAGTGCTCAGAGAGATTATGAGTAAAGGAGTTTACAATATAACACAGACAGTAGGTTCTATAGGGACTACACCATGCTCCATAGAGAATAGCCATTGAAAGCAGATTTTAGTCCAGGCTTAATTTATGTCTGGGAAACAGACACAGTTTGCATTCATTGAAAGAAGGAACCAGTGTACAGATGTTGAATCTTAACTTGATCACTCCTTTGTCGTAGAAAATTTTCCTGCTGCATCAGGAAATTCAAATGATACTTGTGATTCCTTGAAAATGAGCAGTTCTCTTTCTCTACATACAGGGGCAGTCTAGTCATTAGGATCAGGCTTGATATCAAAATAATAGTATCTCTCGCTCTCAAGTTGCAGTAATAGGACCTACGCTAGGCCTAGGTCCTATTACTGCAACATTCAAATATACAAAAATGTATCTGAAATACAGCTTAATAACACAATATACAGTGCATTCGGGAAAGTATTCAGACCTCTTACAGCCTTATTCTAAAATGAATTAAATAAATAGAAATGTGCTCAGTAATCTACACACAATACCCCATAATGACAAAGTGAACATTTTTGGAATATTTTGCAAATGTATAAAAAAATATGAAATACCTTATTATATAAGTACATTTGCTATGAGACTCGAAATTGAGCTACGGTGCACTTAAATGGAAGAAGTTTGGAACCATCAAGACTGAGCAATTGGGGGAGAAGGGCCTTGGTCAGGGAGATGAGAAAACCTTCCAGAATGACCAACGTCTCTGCAGCACTTCACCAATCAGGCCTTTATGGTAAAGTGGCCAGACGGAAGCCACTCCTCAGTAAAAGGCACATGAGAGCCCGCTTGGAGTTTTCCAAAGCACCTAAAGGGTTCTCAGACAATGAGAAACAAGATTCTCTGGTCTGATGAAACCAAGATTGAACTCTTTGGCCTGAATACCAAGCATAAAATCTGGAGGAAACCTGGCCCCAGGGTGAAGAATGGTGGTGGCAGCATCATACTGTGGGTATGTTTTTCAGCAGCAGAGACTGGTAAAAGATCCTTGTTGAAAACCTGCTCTAGAGCATTCAGGACCTCTGACTGGGGCCAAGGTTCACCTTTCAACAGGACAACGACCCTAAACACACAGCCAAGACAACACAGGAGTGGCTTTGGGAGAAGTCTCTGAATGTCCTTGAGCAGCCCAGCCAGAGAACAGACTTGAATCCAATCTGACATCTTTTATTTATCTGTTATTTTACCAGGTAAGTTGACTGAGAACACGTTCTCATTTGCAGCAACAACCTGGGGAATAGTTACAATAGTTAGTCAGAGTGAGCCATTTGTAAACTGGGGATTATTAGGTGACCGTGATGGTTTGAGGGCCAGATTGGGAATTTAGCCAGGACACCGGGGTTAACACCCCTACTCTTACAATAAGTGCCATGGGATCTTTAATGACCTCAGAGAGTCAGGACACCCGTTTAACGTCCCATCCGAAAGACGGCACCCTACACAGGGCAGTGTCCCCAATCACTGCCCTGGGGCATTGGGATATTTTTTTAGACCAGAGGAAAGAGTGCCTCCTACTGGCCCTCCAACACCACTTCCAGCAGCATCTGGTCTCGCATCCAGGAACTGACCAGGACCAACCATGCTTAGCTTCAGAAGCAAGCCGGCAGTGGTATGCAGGGTGGTATGCTGCTGGTAAAGAGACCTGAAAATAGCTGTGCAGCGATGCTCCCCATCCAACCTGACAGAGCTTGAGAGGATCTCCAGAGAAAAATGGGAGAAACTCCCCAAATACAGGTGTGTCAAGCTTGTAGAGTCACACCCAATACTCGAGGATGTAATCGCTGCCAAAGGTGTTTCAACAAAGTACAGAGTAAAGGGTCTGACTGCTTATGTAAATGTAATATTTCCGTTTTTTAAATTTTGTATAAATTAGCAACATTTTCTAAAAAACATTTTTGCTTTGTCATTATGGGGTATTGTGTGTAGATTGATGAGGGCAAAAAAAACGAACAATTTAATTAATTTTAGAATAAGGCTGTAACATAACAAAATGTGGAAAAAGTCAAGGGGTCTGAATACTTTCCAAATGCACTGTAGATATTAGTCTCCACTAGGCTGCGACATACACGTGTGAAGTGTATCCAAAGGTTTTGAATGAACTGTCGAAATGTAGTTCAGTCGTGGTCTGAGCTGTTTTTGTGGTTATGGCTACTCCCTTCAACAGGTAATGTAAACCTACAGCGTCAGCCTGGGTCTGATTCCAGCCCATGTACTTTTGGCACAATTAACTCAATCCCCCCGATTGACTTGATTTAGTTACACACTTCAAATATGGACAGTCCAGGGATATTTAACCCCAGATCTTGATAAGATATGACCATACCAGACACTGGTGGATAACATAAATAGACAAATAATAACAGTAGGCTACACCAACATTAGTTTCCATTCATACAAAGTTTTCATTCATAAAACTATGAAATACTTTACTTTCTATTGTACGGAACACCCTCAGTCAGGACAAAATAGAAAAAAGGACTATGTTTTTCCAATGACAACACCAAACAGAGGGCAAGCATATCTTGAAAGACTTTGGTTACAAGTAGGACTAAGGCTGAGGAAGAGGCGAAGCGAGAGGCCTCACTCTACAAAGTCTGTCCAGAATAAGCCAATGCGTTTCTATGGGCTTAATATGCAGACCTAAGCTTGTCGCCTGCCTTCCTGCCTTGGGGACAACGATTCCCATTGTTAGGGCGGAGACATGAGCATCAGATCTCTGACTAAGGTTACACCAACCACATCTTTTATGGAGCGGTAATGGTTATGACCAATAATGGTTGATGTCAGCTGTGTGGGTGAATAATAGCACATATTGATCGTTTAAGACATCAACTGGCGATAATCTTAGTTTCATCGATGGTTGTTATTTGATTATATTCCAATAGGCTACATTCTGTAGGCTAACCGTTAGCCTATCCATTGTCACATAATGAAAAGTGTTGAAACCGACAGTAGGCTAGCCTACTGTTTGTGTTTCACTGGCTGAGTTGATGAGCTGATTTGGGCCATCACTTGACTGACAAATGAAGGCCTACTGTTGAGCACTACACTTCCCTCTAGTTGTATACAGTAGTTAGGCTATGTATAATTTGCAGAGGTGGGTAGAATACTGAAAATCTATACATACTGTAAGTAAAAGTACTGTTACTTAGATTGTCATTTTCTCAAGTAAAAGTAAAAGCAGCCGTCTTAAGAAACTACTCAAATAACAGTAAAAAACGTATCCAGTCAGAAAACTAGTTACAAATTTAGTATATTTTTAGGTCATTTTTTACACCTTATGGTAAACTGTGACAGAAAACAAAAGGTTAAACAACTTGCAATTGATTTGATATTCATGTATTATTTAATCTTGCCAGCACCATCTTGCAGATGTCCTCCAGTCCAGCACAGGGGTGAAATCATTATGCAGTTTTGCAACAGAAAACGTTTACTCCAAACGGAAAACGAAAATCGACTGACATCAAACGAAGTCCATAGACTGTATGATTTCAATTACGGTCTTATTCAAAGTTGACTTAATATCTATCAATGTGGTTCAATTTCATAAAAAAGTTCAATGGTACTCAAGACACTGGAATAATTTAACAATTTCAATACCATTCATGAACATTTTTTTCACAATATAATTTCTGGTGATGGTGAATGTGTACTAAACATATTTACACCAAGTGTGATGTTTAATTTTGAACTCAGAATGAAATATCAAGGAGGATCAGGTAAGTGTTGCAATACTCTAACAATCAATATCGACATTTCCCTATCAATCATGTTACTAGTATGCAAATGACACATTTCAGCATGGAATTAAACATGCAAACTGTCAGTACCTGGATAATATGTGTGTGGTGTTAGACAAGGTCTCTGATGCTAACAGAGAAATGCATTTTCTTGGTGACCTGAACATTGACGGGTTATCATCTCGTTGTCCTCTTAAGGGGGAAGCTTCTTACTGTGACTAAAGCCTGTAACATGACCCAGGTCACTCAACCAACTAGAGTGTCCACCAATAGTGTTGGATCCACTTGTATTGATCATATCTTCACCACTGCTGCAGAGCTCTGCTCCAAAACAATATCAGTTACCATTGGATGTAGTGGCCATAACATTGTGGCCAGAACAAGGAAAGCTAAAGTACCAAAGTCAGAGCCTAAAGTTATTTATAAGAGATCATAGAAAAATTTTTCTGAAGACTCTTTTGTTGAAGATATAACATTTGTTTATGTTGGTCTGATCTGTAAAATTAGTATTTGTAAATGATTCATGCCAATTGTTGACAACCATGCACCTGTTAGGAAACTAACTATGAGAACTGTACAGCCGGTATGATGCATTTTGAATCATATTATTCATGACGCATCATACTGGAAGTATATCGATGTTTTACATCTTGAAAACGTGTTTGCTGACATGCAAAATATTTTGAAACTATATCAACAATGGACTAATGAAACAAATACCAAAAGATAGTTTTTACATTTACATTTACATTTAAGTCATTTAGCAGACGCTCTTATCCAGAGCGACTTAGGTGGTTTTCCTTTAAGAGTTTTGCTGACAAGCTATTTCAAACACATTTAATCGCTCATACAGACGTAGGCGGGGCCCAAAATTATTTATTAATGGAATAAAAATGGAAAAAAACATTTGGAGTTAGAAGGTTTTCATCCGACAGCAACGATATAATAATACAATATATCTATGCATCTAATATCTATCTAACTGAAGTGATTTGGTCAAATGTAACAGAGTAAAAAGTAAGTTACTTCCTTCAGAAAAAACTTGAATAATAGTACAAGTACACTGAGAGTAACTAGAAAAGTACTTGTTCCTCCAAAAATGCTAATGTCAACCCATGACGAGTGTAGCACGTGTGTGCCGGGGTCAGCGGCTGTAAATGCTGGATCAAACAGGAACTGAGGTGACCACTAATTTATTCGGCCTATTGCTCGCCTTGAACATATAATAAAAATACATCTACCCCTACAAATACTGTATGTCCATTTATTATAATCAACATAAAATTCACACAAGACCCACTGTAGCCCACACGTAGCCTACATACTGTAAGCTACTTGAACTGACCCCCAGCGGACCTGCAGTCTAAGTTATTGTATAGCGTACAAACACAGCTTCTAGCGGCCCACTGCTCAAATCCTCCTGTTGTAGGATTATTTTCCTCCTGCATCAAAAGGGGTCAAATTAAGATCCGACCTCTGTAGTGGTCATAGCTAGGCTATATTCTAATGAAATGCCAATAACGAATGCTAAACAAGGTTCACTTTGAACATATAAGAGGGTCTTAAAGGGAGCCATTGACATAGCAACAATAGCTGGCCCTGGTCTGAATGGCCTCCATAGTAGCCTCCCCTCTGTCCTGTGAAAGTAGTTGGAGTGCCTGAGGTGGGGTCTCAATTCCCCTTCTGTGTTTTGACACCTGTTTGCATTTGGAGACCAGCAGCAGTGAGAGAGAGAAAGTGCTATTGTGACTGACCACCCACACAGCTGGCTCAAGTGTGAGACCGACTCACTGGCTGAGTGACAGGGCTGGAGTTGTATTAAGAGATGTATATCTATATAGGGCATCTGCTCTGGAGCGGAGAGCAAAACCAATCTACTCTAAAGAGCGTCACGTCAGCAAGAGCAGAGTGACATTTCTAAAGTAGTGATAATGTGAGGGGTTAAGAGGAAGCAGGGATTGTGGGAGCGAGAGAGAGAGTGAGAGAGAGGGACCAAAAACAAATCATAGATCCCAATTCTCCACGATTTTCCAGAAGTGTGCACTTGCACACTTCCTGTCATGGATTTTAAAGCATAGGAGTGGTATAAGCATTGGCTAGAGGGAGTTTCCAACAGATGTGCAAGTGTACACTTTGGGAAAAGGGTGAAGAATGGGGATGCAACTGAAGTAAAGTCTGTTAATTTATTTGATAGTACGACTTCAAAAATAGTAACACCGAGGTACGAAATGAGGGGGGAAAGTGTATAAAAATGAAGTCCTGTGATAAAGCGCCAGGACAGAGAATACATGCAATGTCTCCTGTTGTTGACCTACATGCCCCCAAAAGGTCAAAAATAGTGCACTGTTTAGGGAATAGGGTGCCATTTGGAACTCATCCATAGACACTTCCTTCCTTCCAAGATGTCAGCAGGCAGCACTAGCTACCAATCTACCCTCCCACCAATGGTCCCCTCTGATTGTATAGTCTGCTCTTACAGTAAATGCTATTTTAGACCCTCAAGTCACCTGCTCTCCATCTCTGGGCTAACAACTGTGATTAGATAATGTTTCATTAAGTTGCCCACTGTAGTATACTGTAGTATTTATTGTAGTGTTTTTGCAGACATTTCTGTAGTATTTACTATAGTGTTTTAGTTGTATTATCTTTGACATAGAAGGAGGCTTTCTCATTGACGAGACCTACTACAGAAATAATAAAAGCGCACAATTTCCGTAACCTGTAGGTAAGACTGGGGTCTGGATGGATTGTTCAGAGCCTCTGCTCTGTTCCGTAACCTGTAGGTAAGACTGGGGTCTGGATGGATTGTTCAGAGCCTCTGCTCTGTTCCGTAACCTGTAGGTAAGATTGGGGTCTGGATGGATTGTTCAGAGCCTCTGCTCTGTTCCGTAACCTGTAGGTAAGACTGGGGTCTGAATGGATTGTTCAGAGCCTCTGCTCTGTTCCGTAACCTGTAGGTAAGACTGGGGTCTGGATGGATTGTTCAGAGCCTCTGCTCTGTTCCGTAACCTGTAGGTAAGACTGGGGTCTGGATGGATTGTTCAGAGCCTCTGCTCTGTTCCGTAACCTGTAGGTAAGACTGGGGTCTGGATGGATTGTTCAGAGCCTCTGCTCTGTTCCGTAACCTGTAGGTAAGACTGGGGTCTGGATGGATTGTTCAGAGCCTCTGCTCTGTTCCGTATCCTGTGTTCTGCCTTACAAACAGGACAACGGAATGGATCGCTTGCAGCGACCCAAGGAAACGACTACGAAAAAGAGGGAAACGCGGCGGTGTTCTGGTCAGACTCCGAAAAAGGGCACATCGCGCACCACTTCCCAGTATTCTTCTTGCCAATGTCCAGTCTCTCGACAACAAGGTTGATGAAATCCGAGCAAGGGTGGCATTCCAGAGGGACATCAGAGACTGTAACGTTCTTTGCTTTACGGAAACATGGCTTACTGGGAAGACGCTATCCAGGGCGGTGCAGCCAACGGGTTTCTCCACGCATCGCGCGGACAGAAACAAACATCTCTCTGGTAAGAAGAGTGGCGGGGCGTATGCCTCATGACTAACGGGACATGGTGTGATGAAGGAAACATACAGGAACTCAAATCCTTCTGTTCACCTGATTTAGAATTCCTCACAATCAAATGTAGACCGCATTATCTTCCAAGAGAATTCTCTTCGATTATAATCACAGCCGTATATATCCCCCAAGCAGACACATCGATGGCTCTGAACAAACTTTATTTAACTCTTTGCAAACTGGAAAACATTTATCCGGAGGCTGCATTCATTGTAGCTGGGGATTTTAACAAAGCCAATCTGAAAACAAGAGTCCCTAAATTTTATCAGCATATCGATTGCGCAACCAGGGGTGGTAAAACCTTGGATCATTGTTACTCTAACTTCCGCGACGCATATAAGGCCCTGCCCCGCCCCCTTTCGGAAAAGCTGACCACGACTCCATTTTGCTGATCCCTGCCTACAGGCAGAAATTAAAACAAGAGGCTCCCACGCTGAGGTCTGTCCAACGCTGGTCAGACCAAGCTGACTCTACACTCCAAGACTGCTTCCATCACGTGGACTGGGACATGTTTCGTATTGCGTCAGATGGGAATATTGACGAATACGCTGATTCGGTGTGCGAGTTCATTAGAACGTGCGTCGAAGATGTCGTTCCCATAGCAACGATAAAAACATTCCCTAACCAGAAACCGTGGATTGATGGCAGCATTCGCGTGAAACTGAAAGCGCGAACCACTGCTTTTAATCAGGGCAAGGTGTCTGGCAACATGACTGAATACAAACAGTGCAGCTATTCCCTCCGCAAGGCTATTAAACAAGCTAAGCGTCAGTACAGAGACAAAGTGGAATCTCAATTCAACGGCTCAGACACAAGAGGCATGTGGCAGGGTCTACAGTCAATCACGGACTACAAGATGAAATCCAGCCCAGTCACGGACCAGGATGTCTTGCTCCCAGGCAGACTAAATAACTTTTTGCCCGCTTTGAGGACAATACAGTGCCACTGACACGGCCTGCAACGGAAACATGCGGTCTCTCCTTCACTGCAGCCGAGGTGAGTAAGACATTTAAACGTGTTAACCCTCGCAAGGCTGCAGGCCCAGACGGCATCCCCAGCCGCGCCCTCAGAGCATGCGCAGACCAGCTGGCCGGTGTGTTTACGGACATATTCAATCAATCCCTATACCAGTCTGCTGTTCCCACATGCTTCAAGAGGGCCACCCTTGTTCCTGTTCCCAAGAAAGCTAAGGTAACTGAGCTAAACGACTACCGCCCCGTAGCACTCACTTCCGTCATCATGAAGTGCTTTGAGAGACTAGTCAAGGACCATATCACCTCCACCCTACCTGACACCCTAGACCCACTCCAATTTGCTTACCGCCCAAATAGGTCCACAGACGATGCAGATCCCAGGGGCCCTATCTCAACCACACTGCACACTGCCCTAACCCACCTGGACAAGAGGAATACCTATGTGAGAATGCTGTTCATCGACTACAGCTCGGCATTCAACACCATAGTACCCTCCAAGCTCGTCATCAAGCTCGAGACCCTGGGTCTCAGAGCCTCTGCCCTGTGCAACTGGGTACTGGACTTCCTGGGGTCTGGACGGGCCGCCCCCAGGTGGTGAGGGTAGGCAACAACATCTCCTCCCCGCTGATCCTCAACACGGGGGCCCCACAAGGGTGCGTTCTGAGCCCTCTCCTGTACTCCCTGTTCACCCAAGACTGCGTGGATTGTTCACGCCTCGCCTCCAACTCAATCATCAAGTTTGCGGACGACACAACAGTGGTAGGCTTGATTACCAACAACGATGGAGACGGCCTACAGGGAGGAGGTGAGGGCCCTCGGAGTGTGGTGTCAGGAAAATAACCTCACACTCAACGTCAACAAAACTAAGGAGATGATTGTGGACTTCAGGAAACAGCAGAGGGGAACACCCCCTATCCACATCGATGGAACAGTAGTGGAGAGGGTAGCTAGTTTTAAGTTCCTCGGCATACACATCACAGACAAACTGAATTGGTCCACTCACACTGACAGCGTGTAGGTAAGACGTGAAGAAGACTGCGCAGCAGCGCCTGGATCAACCTCAGGAGGCTGAAGAAATTCGGCTTGTCACCAAAATCACTCACAAACTTCTACAGATGCACAATCGAGAGCATCCTGGCGGGCTGTATCACCGCCTGGTAAGACGGGGTCTGGATGGACTGCTCCGCCCTCAACCGTAAGGCTCTCCAGAGGGTAGTGAGGACTGCTCTGTTCAACCTGCATCACCGGGGCAAACTACCTGCCCTCCAGGACACCTACACCACCCGTTGTTACAGGAAGGCCATAAAGATCATCAAGGACATCAACCACCCGAACCACTGCCTGTTCACCCCTGCTATCATCCAGAACCGAGGTCAGACTACAGGTGCATCAAAGCTGGGACCGAGAGACTGAAAAACAGCTTCTATCTCAAGGCCATCAGACTGTTAAACAGCCACCACTAACAGTGAGTGGCTGCTGCCAACACACTGTCATTGACACTGACCCAACTCCAGCCATTTTAATAATGGGAATTGATGGGAATTATGTAAATATATCATTAGCCACTTTAAACAATGCTACCTTATATAATGTTACTTACCCTACATTATTCATCTCATATGCATATGTATATAGTGTACTCTACATCATCGACTGCATCCTTATGTAACACATGTATCACTAGCCACTTTAACTATGCCACTTTGTTTACTTTGTCTACACACTCATCTCATATGTATATACTGTACTGATACCATCTACTGTATGCTGCTCTGTACCATCACTCATTCTGAATGGATATCCTTATGTACATGTTCCTTATCCCCTTACACTGTGTATAAGACAGTAGTTTTGGAATTGTTAGTTGTTCAGAGCCTTACTTGTTGGTTATCACTGCATTGTCGGAACTAGAAGCACAAGCATTTCGCTACACTCGCATTTAACATCTGCTCTGTTCCGTAACCTGTAGGTAAGACTGGGGTCTGGATGGATTGTCTGCTCTGTTCACCATGTGTATGTGACAAATAAAATTTGATTTGATTTGATTTGACCTGTAGGTAAGACTGGGATCTGGATGGATTGTTCAGAGCCTCTGCTCTGTTCCGTAACCTGTAGGTAAGACTGGGGTCTGAATGGATTGTTCTGGGGTCTGAATGGAGCCTCTGCTCTGTTCCGTAACCTGTAAAGACCTGTGGATTGTTCAGAGCCTAAGACTGGGGTCTGAATGGATTGTTCAGAGCCTCTGCTCTGTTCCGTAACCTGTAGGTAAGACTGGGGTCTGGATGGATTGTTCAGAGCCTCTGCTCTGTTCCGTAACCTGTAGGTAAGACTGGGGTCTGAATGGATTGTTCAGAGCCTCTGCTCTGTTCCTGTAACCTGTGGAGTTCAGTAAGACTGGGGTCTGGATGGATTGTTCAGAGCCTCTGCTCTGTTCCGTAACCTGTAGGTAAGACTGGGGTCTGATGGATGGATTGTTCAGAGCCTGGATGGATTGTTCAGAGCCTCTGCTCTGTTCCGTAACCTGTAGGTAAGACTGGGGTCTGAATGGATTGTTCAGAGCCTCTGCTCTGTTCCGTAACCTGTAGGTAAGACTGGGGTCTGGATGGATTGTTCAGAGCCTCTGCTCTGTTCCGTAACCTGTAGGTAAGACTGGGGTCTGGGGTCTGGATGGATTGTTCAGAGCCTCTGCTCTGTTCCTGTAACCTGCTCTGTTCCGTAGGTAAGACTGGGGTCTGGATGGATTGTTCAGAGCCTCTGCTCTGTTCCGTCTGGAACCTGTAGGTAAGACTGGGGTCTGGATGGATTGTTCAGAGCCTCTGCTCTGTTCCGCCTCTGCTCTGTTCCGTAACCTGTAGGTAAGACTGGGGTCTGGATGGATTGTTCAGAGCCTCTGCTCTGTTCCGTAACCTGTAGGTAAGACTGGGGTCTGGATGGATTGTTCAGAGCCTCTGCTCTGTTCCGTAACCTGTAGGTAAGACTGGGGTCTGGATGGATTGTTCAGAGCCTCTGCTCTGTTCCGTAACCTGTAGGTAAGACTGGGGTCTGGATGGATTGTTCAGAGCCTCTGCTCTGTTCCGTAACCTGTAGGTAAGACTGGGGTCTGAATGGATTGTTCAGAGCCTCTGCTCTGTTCCGTAACCTGTAGGTAAGACTGGGGTCTGAATGGATTGTTCAGAGCCTCTGCTCTGTTCCGTAACCTGTAGGTAAGACTGGGGTCTGGATGGATTGTTCAGAGCCTCTGCTCTGTTCCGTAACCTGTAGGTAAGACTGGGGTCTGGATGGATTGTTCAGAGCCTCTGCTCTGTTCCGTAACCTGTAGGTAAGACTGGGGTCTGGATGGATTGTTCAGAGCCTCTGCTCTGTTCCGTAACCTGTAGGTAAGACTGGGGTCTGAATGGATTGTTCAGAGCCTCTGCTCTGTTCCGTAACCTGTAGGTAAGACTGGGGTCTGAATGGATTGTTCAGAGCCTCTGCTCTGTTCCGTAACCTGTAGGTAAGACTGGGGTCTGGAATGGATTGTTCAGAGCCTCTGCTCTGTTCCGTAACCTGTTAAGACTGGGGTCTGTGGATTGTTCAGACCTGTCTGTTCCGTAACCTGTAGGTAAGACTGGGGTCTGGATGGATTGTTCAGAGCCTCTGCTCTGTTCCGTAACCTGTAGGTACAGTGTCTTCTCTGTTCCGTAACCTGTAAAGTATTCAGAGCACCCTTTGACTTTTTTCCACATTTTGATATGTTACAGCCTGAATTTAAAATGGATTAAAGATGTTGTTCCGTAACCTCACTTCAGGCTTACTTTTTCCACACAGCCTGAATTTAAAATGGATTAAAGATGTTGTGTCACTGGCTTACACACAATACCCCATAAAGTCATAGTGGATTAAAAATAATAATAATTACAAGTTAATAAAAAATTAAAAGCTGAAAATATCATGAGTCAATAAGTATTCAACCCCTTTGTTATTGCAAGCCTAAATAAGTTCAAGAGTAAAAATGTGCTTAACAAGTCACATACGATGAATGGACTCACTCTATGTGCAAAAATACTATTTAACATGATATTTGAATGACTACCTCATCTCTGTACCCCACACATACAATTATCTGTAGGGTTCTTCAGTCGAGCAGGGAACTTCAAACACATATTCAACCACAAAGACCAGGGAGGTTTTCCAAGTCCTCGCAAAGAAGGTCATCTATTGGTAGATTTTTTTTAAAGAATGCATACAGTACATTGAATATCCCTTTGAGTATGGTGAAGCTATTAATTACACTTTGGATGGTGTATTAATACACTCAGTCACCACAAATATTTTTTTATTTTACCAGGCAAGACAGTTAAGAACAAATTCTTATTTACAATGACGGCCTACCCCGGCCAAACCCTTAGCCAGATTACACTGGGCCAATTGGGCGCCACCCCATGGGACTCCCAATCACGGCCAGCTGTGATACAGCCTGGAATTGAACCAGGGTATGTAGTGACAACTCTAGCACAGAGATGCAGTGCCTTAGACCACAGCACCACCCGGGAGCACCGAAACATAGAGGCCTCCATCCAAACCGCTTGCCGGAGGGGAAGGAAACCACTCAGGGATTTCACCATGAGGTCAATGGTTACTTTAAAATAGTCACAGAGTTTAATGCCTGTGATAGGAGAAAACTGAGGATGTATCAACAACATTGTAGTTATTCCACAATACTAACCTAAATGCCAGAGTGAAAAGAAGGAAGCATGTACATAATAAATATTCCAAAACATGCATCCGGTTTGCAATAAGGCAATAAAATAAACCGCGAAATAAAATTGCAAAGAAATTAACTTCATGTCCTGAATACAAAGTGTTATGTTTGGGGCAAATCCAACACAACACATCATTGAGTACCACTCTTCATATTTTCAAGCATGGTGTTGGCTGCATCATGTTATGAATATGTTTGTCATCGGCAAGGATTATGGAGTTTTTTAGAATAAAAAGAAACGGAATAGAAGTATCTTCCTAATTCCTGCTTACAAGCAAAAATTAAAGCATTGAAAAACTGGTCAGATTTTAGTTATTTATTTTGTTTCACCTTTATTTAACCAGGTAAGCCAGTTGAGAACAAATTCTCATTTACAACTGCGACCTGGCCAAGATAAAGCCAAGCAGTGCAACAAAAACAGCAACACAGAGTTACACAGAGTTACACATAAACAAATGTACAGTTAATAACACAAAAGAAAAATTGAAAAATTGACAAATATATTTTCAATGTGAGCAAATGTAGAAGACTAGGGAGGTAGGCAAAAAATAGACCCTAGAGGCTAAATAATTACAACTTAGCATTAATACTGAAGTGATAGATGTGCAGATGTTGATGTGCAAGGACAGATACTGGGGTGCAAAAGGGCAAGAGGGTAAGTAATAATACAGGGATGAGGTAGTTGGGTGTGCAATTTACATTAAAAGTTAGAGAGGGAGATATTAACCTGTTACTCCTACCCCCTACTTTTTCGAACATGCTGTTAAAAATCGCGCAACATTTCAGCGCCCTGCTCATGCCAGGAATATAGTATATGCATATGATTAGTATGTGTGGATAGAAAACACCCAGACGTTTATAAAACTGGTTAAATCACGGCTGTAACTATAACAGAACGTGTGTTTCATCGAAAAGCGCAGGAAAATCTGATCACTGAAAATGCGAAAATATATCCATGCGCCACTAGAACCCATTGTTGAATGTGAACCACATTAAATGGAGCCGAGGTTGCAATACCTACAGCTTCCACACGATGTCAACAGTCTTGGCATTTGCCTACGATTTGTTTCTTGGTCAAACGGACACAAGGTAGCGCCTTTCTTCCGGTCTCCGACCTGATATTTTGGTTGAGATTTACCCAGACATTATTTCCAGACGTACAGCTATAGAATATACATCGCCTCGTGATCAATTTGATCGCTTATTAACGTTTACTAATACCTAAAGTTGCATTCCAAAAGTATTTTGAAGTGTTTTGTGAAAGTTTATCGTCAACTTTTTTAATAAAAAAAATGACATTACGTTATAAAACGCTATTTTTTTCATTGATCACAGTCTTCATAGATCGATATCTAGGCTATATATGGACCAATTTAATCGAAGAAAAAAAAACAATAGTGATGTTTATGGGACATCTAGGAGTGCCAACAAAGAAGATGGTCAAAGGTAATGAATGTTTTATATTTTATTTGTGCGTTTTGTGTAGCGCCGACTATGCTAATTATTTTGTTTACGTCCCCTGGGGGTCTTACATGCTATCAGATAATAGCTTCTCATGCTTTCGCCGAAAAGCATTTTAAAAATCTGACTTGTTGCCAGGATTCACAACGAGTGTAGCTTTAATTCAGTACCCTGCATGTGTATTTTAATGAACGTTTGAGTTTTAACGAGTGCTATTAGCATTTAGCGTAGCGCATTTGCATTTCCAGATGTCTAGATGGAACGCCTGCATGTCGGGTAGGAGCAAGAGGTTAAGACTCCAGCTTCAGAGATTTTTGCAAATCGTTCCAGTCATTGGCAGTAGAGAACTGGAAGGAAAGGCTGCCAAAGGAAGTGTTGGCTTTGATTAAGACCAGTGCAATATACTGTATATGCTGGAGAGCGTGCTACAGGTAGGTGTTGCTAAGGGGACCAGTGAGCTGAGATAAGGTGGGGCTTTACCTAGAAAAGACTTAAAGATGACCTGGAGCCAGTGGGTTTGCGATGGGATATGAAGTGAGGGCCAGCCAACAAGAGTATACAGGTCGCAGTGGTGGGTGGTATATGGGGCTTTGGTGACAAAACAGATGGCACTGTGATAGACTACATCCAGTTTGCTGAGTAGAGTGGTGGGGGCTATTTTGTAAATGACATCGCCAAAGTCAAAGATCGGTAGGATAGTCAGTTTTACAAGGGTATGTTTGGCAGCATGAGTGAAGGAAGCTTTGTTGCGAAATAGGAGAATTTACAGTCTAACCAGACACCTAGGTATTTGTAGCTGTCCACATATTCTAGGTCAGAACCGTTCAGAGTAGTGATGCTAGTCGGGCAGGTGGGTGCGGGCAGCAATCGGTTGAAGTGCATGCACTTAAACTAGCTAAACTAGCATTTAAAAACAGTTGGAGGCCACGGAAGGAGTGTTGTATGGTGCTGATGCTCGTTTGGAGGTTTGTTAGAACAGTGTCCAAAGAAGGGCCAGATGTACACAGAATTATGTTGTCTGCGTAGAGGTGGATCAGAGAATCACAAGCAGCAAGAGCAATATCATTGATATATACAAAGAGTCGGCCCAAGAATTGAACCCTGTGGCACCCCCATAGAGACTGCCAGAGGTCCGGACAACAGGCCCTCCGATTTGACACACTGAACTCTATCTGAGAAGTAGTTGGTGAACCAGGCGACGCAGTCATTTGAGAAGACAAGGCTATTGAGTGTGTCGATAAGAATGCCGTGATTGATGGAGTCGAAAGCCTTGGCCAGGCCGATGAATATGGCTTTACAGTACTGTCTTTTATCAATGGCGGTTATGATATCGTTTAGTGTTTGGCTGAGGTGCACCCATGACCAGCTCTGAAACCAGATTGCATAGTGGAGAAGGTACGGTGAGATTCGAAATGGTCGGTGATCTGTTTATTAACTTGACTTTCAAAGATTTTAAAAAG
This sequence comes from Oncorhynchus keta, assembly GCF_023373465.1. Lineage (NCBI taxonomy): Eukaryota > Metazoa > Chordata > Actinopteri > Salmoniformes > Salmonidae > Oncorhynchus > Oncorhynchus keta. Next base: position 71,895,573 of record NC_068439.1, read on the forward strand.
GCAGGGCTGGGTGGATATAGGTCTATAACAGTTTGGCTCTAGAGTGTCTCCCCATTTGAAGAGGGGGGTGACCGCGGCGGCTTTCCAATCTTTGGGGATCTCAGACGATGAGAAGGTGTGGTTGAATAGGCCAGTAATAGGGGTTGCAAAAATTTCAGCGGATAATTTTAGAAAGAGGGGGTCCAGACTGTCTAGCGCAGCTGATTTGAGGGATCCAGATTTTGCAGCTCTTTCAGAACATCAGCTGTCTGGATTTGGGTGAAACGGAGGGGGGTTTGGGCAAGTTGCTGCAGGGGGTGCTGAGATGTTCGCCAGGGTAGGGGTAGCCAGGCGGAAAGCATAGCCAGCCGTAGAAAAATGCTTATTGAAATTATTGATTCATTTAGATGTGTCGGTGGTGATAGTGTTTCCTGTCTTCAGTGCAGAGGGCAGCAGTGGTCAGATGAAGCAGATGCTAAACTACAGGACTGTTTTGCTAGCACAGACTGAAATATGTTCCCGGGATTCTTCCTATGGCACTGAGGAGTACACCACATCAGTCATTGGCTTCAACAATAAGTTAATCGATGATGTCATCCCCACAGTGACAGTATGTACATAACTCAACCAGAAGCAATGGTTTTCAGGCAATATCGCACTGAGCTAAAGCTGCCACTTTCAAGGAGCAGGACTCTAACCCAGAAGCTTACAGTATCAGAAATCCCTCTATGCACTATGACAAACCATCAAACCAGTAAAGTGTCAAAACAAGACGAAGATCGAATCGTACTACACCGGCTCTGATGCTCGTCGGATGTCGCAGGGCTTGCATACCATTACAGACTACAAAGGGAAGCACAGCCGAGAGCTGCCCAGTGACACGAGCCTACCAGACAAGCTAAACTATTTCTATGCTCGCTTCGAGGCAAATAACACTGAAACAAGCATGAGAGCATCAGCTGTTCCAGACGACTGTGTGATCAACCTATCCGCAGCCGATGTGAGTATGACCTAGATATATCCAAAAATCTCAGTTTACATTGGTGCGTTACGTGCAGTAATGTTTTGATTCCAAAACATCTGGTGATTTTGCAGAAATACTTATAATAAACATTGATAAAAGATACAACTGTTATTCACAGAATTAAAGATAGACTCTTCCTTAACCTCTTCAACCTATGGGGGCGCTATGTCACTATTGGATAAACAGACGTGCCCGTTTTACGCACAATATTTTGTCACGAAAAGATGCTCGACTATGCATGGAATTGACAGCCTTGGAAAGACAAAACTCTGACGTTTCCAAAATATTATCTGTGAGTGCCCCGGAACTAATGCTACAGGCGAAACCAAGATGAAGTTTCATACAGGAAATGCCCCAGATTCTGAAGGCGCTGTGTTCCAATGTCTCCTTATATGGCTGTGAATGCGCCAGGAATGAGCCTGCCCTTTCTGTCGTTTCCCCAAGGTGTCTGCAGCATTGTGACGTGTTTGTAGGCATATCATTGGAAGATTGACCGTAAGAGACTACATTTACCTGGTGTCCCGCCCGGTGTCCTGTGTCGAAATTATTGCGTAATCTGTAGGTCCATGCGCGTTCCATCTCTTCAGAAGAGAAAGTCAACAGCCACGATGGATTTTATCGTCGATAGATATGTGAAAAACACCTTGAGGATTGATTCTAAACATCGGTTTGCCGTGTTTCTGTCGATATTATGGAGTTAATTTGGAAAAAAGTTTGCGTTTTAATGACTCAATATTTTTTTTTTCCTTACCCAAACGTGATGAACAAAACGGAGCGATTAGTCGACACAAATAATATTTTTTGTAAAAACGGAACATTTGCTATCTAACTGAGAGTCTCCTCATTGAAAACATCTGAAGTTCTTCAAAGGGAAATTATTTTATTTGAATTCTTTTCTGGTTTTTGTGAAAATGTTGCATGCTGAAAGAGAGGCATAATCCTATGCTTGGCTATCAATACTGTTACACAATGCTTGTTTAGCTATGGTTCAAAAGCATATTTTGAAAATCTAAGATGACAGTGTTGTTAACAAAAGGCTAAGCTTGAGAGCAAATAGATTAATTTCATTTAATTTGCGATTTTCATGAATAGTTAACGTTGTGTTATGCTAATGAGCTTGCGGATAGATTTACACAATCCTGGATACAGGTTTTTTTTCGTAGCTAAACTGTAACGTCGTTCTTCGTTTGTAGAAAGATAGTCGGACAGAAATGCAGCTTGGTGGTTACTCATGACTTTAATGAAAAAAGTGACACATGAAATAACTATACAAATACAAAAACAACAAACGGAACGTGAAACCTAATTACAGCCTATCTGGTGAAACTACACAGAGACAGGAACAATCACCCACGAAATACTTCTGTCCTTCTGTAGCTCAGTTGGTAGAGCATGGCGCTTGTAACGCCAGGGTGGTGGGTTCGTTTCCCGGGACCACCCATACGTAGAATGTATGCACACATGACTGTAAGTCGCTTTGGATAAAAGCGTCTGCTAAATGGCATATATATATATACACAGTGAAACCCAGGCTACCTAAATACGGTTCCCCATCAGAGACAACAACAATCACCTGACTCTGATTGAGAACCGCCTCAGGCAGCCAAGCCTATACTAGACACACCCCTAATCAACCACAATCCCAATGCCTACAAAAACCCCAATAAGACAATACAATAACCCCATGTCACACCCTGGCCTGAACAAGTAATAAAAGAAAACACAAAATACTAAGACCAAGGCGTGACATAAACGTGACGCAGAAAACGGAGCGATTTGTCCTAAACAAATAATCTTTCAGGAAAAACTGAACATTAGCTATCTGAGAGTCTCCTCATTGAAAACATCACAAGTTCTTCAAAGGTAAATTATTTTATTTGAATGCTTTTCTGGTTTTTGTGAAAATGTTGCCTGCTGAATGCTAACACTAAATGCTACGTTAGCTATCAATACTGTTACACAAATGCTTGTTTTGCAATGGTTGAGAAGCATATTTTGAAAATCTGAGATGACAGTGTTGTTAACAAAAGGCTAAGCTTGAGAGCAAATAGATTAATTTCATTTCATTTGCGATTTTCATGAATAGTTAACGTTGCGTTATGGTAGTGAGCTTGAGGCTGTAGTCACGATACTGGATCTGGGATGGCTCGACGCAAGAAGTTAATGCAACCGCTGTGTCAGATTTCTAAAAAACTTTACAGAAAAAGCATAATCTGAGAACGGCGCGCAGAGCCCAATCTTATTCATATTTTTTAAACTGCATTGTTGATTAGGGGCTTGTAAGTAAGCATTTCACTGAAAGGTCTACACCTGTTGTATTCGGGCTAATAACTAATAACTAATAACATTTGATTTGATTTGATTTGAAATAGAGCTAACGCAAAATCCTATAGGAAACCCTGGTTCAGACTGCTTTCCAACAGACACTGGGAGACAAATTCATCTTTCAGTAGGACAATAACCTAAAACACAAGGACAAATATACACTGGAGTTGCTTACCTAGATGACATTGAAATATTCAACAACCAACTTGACAGAGCTTATAAATAGTCATGTGCAAATACTGTACAATCGAGCTGTGGAAAGATCTTAGAGCTTTACCCAGAACGACTCACAGCTGTAATTGCTGCCAAAGGTGATTCTAACATGTATTGATGCAGGGGTGTGAATACTTATATAAATTAGATATTTCTGAATTTAATTTTCAATGATGTTGCAAAATTGTCTAAAAACATGTTTTCACTTTGTCATTATGGGGTATTGTGCGTAGATGGGTGAGAAGAAAAATATATTTAATACATTTGAAATAAGGCTGTAAGAAAAAAATGTGGAATAAATCAAGGGATGTGAATATTTTCTCAAGTCACAGCATGGGCTATACTTGGTATGTAGGTTTCTCACATATGGGTGCACAATTTGCAACATGGGGGATAAGAATGGGCAGAATATATGCAAATGAAATACTGTTGGTTTTACTATAGTTAAAAAAGTGTAGTGTTTTTGCAGATTGTAGTGTTTTTGCAGACATTACTGTAGTATTTACCTCAGTGTTTTTTTGTGGATAATTCTACAAAATTCTATAGGAAGTACTAAACATGATCGAGGGATCCTACAGTGTGCAGTATATTATTCTACAGTATACTATAGTTTACTATAGAATTCTATAGTAAGTGCTGTAAAATTCTATAGTACACTGTAGTATTTTTTGATGTGGGTTAGGGCAATCAATTAAACCATGTGGGTTAGGGCTATCAATAAACCATGTGGGTTAGGGATAACAATTAAACCATGTGGGTTAGGGCTATCAATTAAGCCATGTGGGTTAGGGCTATCAATTAAGCCATGTGGGTTAGGGCTATCAATTAAACCATGTGGGTTAGGGATAACAATTAAACCATGTGGGTTAATGCTATCAATTAAACCATGTGGGTTAGGGATAACAATTAAACCATGTGGGTTAGGGCTATCAATTAAACCATGTGGGTTAGGGCTATCAATAAACCATGTGGGTTAGGGATAACAATTAAACCATGTGGGTTAGGGCTATCAATTAAACCATGTGGGTTAGGGCTATCAATTAAGCCATGTGGGTTAGGGCTATCAATTAAACCATGTGGGTTAGGGATAACAATTAAACCATGTGGGTTAATGCTATCAATTAAACCATATGGGTTAGGGATAACAATTAAACCATGTGGGTTAGGGCTATCAATTAAACCATGTGGGTTAGGGCTATCAATTAAACCATGTGGGTTAGGGCTATCAATTAAACCATGTGGGTTAGGGCTATCAATTAAACCATGTGAGTTAGGGATATCAATTGAACCATGTGGGTTAGGGATATCAATTAAGCCACGTGGGTTAGGGCTATCAATTAAACCATGTGGGTTAGGGATAACAATTAAACCATGTGGGTTAGGGCTATCAATTAAACCATGTGGGTTAGGAATAACAATTAAACCATGTGGGTTAGAGCTATCAATTAAACCGTGTGGGTAAGGGCTATCAATTAAACCATGTGGGTTAGGGCTATCAATTAAACCATGTGGGTAAGGGCTATCAATTAAACCATGTGGGTTCGGGCTATCAATTAAACCATGTGGGTTAGGGCTATCAATTAAACCATGTGGGTTAGGGATATAAATTAAGCCATGTGGGTTAGGGCTATCAATTAAACCATGTGGTTTAGGGCTATCAATTAAACCATGTGGGTTAGGGCTATCAATTAAACCATGTCGGTTAGGGCTATCAATTAAACCATGTGGGTTAGGGCTATCAATTAAACCATGTGAGTTAGGGATATCAATTAAACCATGTGGGTTAGGGATATAAATTAAGCCATGAGGGGTTAGGGCTATCAATTAAACCATGTGGGTTAGAGCTATCAATTAAACCATGTGGGTAAGGGCTATCAATTAAACCATGTGGGTTAGGGATATCAATTAAGCCATGAGGGGTTAGGGATATCAATTAAACCATGTGGGTAAGGGCTATCAATTAAACCATGTGGGTTAGGGCTATCAATTAAACCATGTGGGTTAGGGCTATCAATTAAACCATGTGAGTTAGGGATATCAATTAAACCATGTGCGTTAGGGATATCAATTAAACCATGTGGGTTAGGGCTATCAATTAAACCATGTGGGTTAGGGCTATCAAGAGTAACCACAAAAACACAAACCTTTCACCATCACAGACAAAGGCAGGTAAGGTACAAATGTCTAAGGTATGTGTGTCTAAGGTTTCTAAGGTACAAATGTAGCCTAATGTATGCCAACATCAGCGTTACCTAACACTATACTGTAGTGACTAAAGCGTTAGAACAGCTTTTCACCATGTCTGTTTAGATTTGGCAATTCTGTAGATCCACCAGAGAATCAGCTGCTGTCTGCTAGCTTCTTCCTCTTCACAGCCTTCCTCTAACAAATCCCTTGCCTGGACTCTGAGGAGGTGTTCTGAAGACAGCAGCATAATCTTCAGGAAGGTATGCCTGCATTGTCCTCATGTCCAGATCCTACTCTGATTTACTGACAGCTAGCAGGTAGATCCAGCCTGTGAATCTGTTGTATCAGGGGGAAGACGAGCCTGAAAATAAGCGATATGCAAGTGTTGAGCTGAGATAGTAGGGCAGCAGTCTCTCCATGAATCTGACAAAATGGGTTCTGTCATGTGGATGCCATTCAGTGTGTTAGGGTTAGCATAATCTCGGTTAACCCAGAACTAAAGTCTCACGTAATTGGTCAGCTGCTCGAAATAATTATGGGTCCATACATGTTAAGAGATAGTTGAAATGCTAGAAAGAGCAACATAAGGCTCCTGAGTGGCACAGTGGTCTAAGGCACTGCATCTCAGTGTAAGAGGAGTCAATATAATCCCTGGTTCAAATCCAGGCTGTATCATATCTGGCTATGATTGTAGAGTCCCATAGGCTGGTACACAATTGGCCCAGCGTCGCTGTGGTAGGCCGTCATTGTAAATAAAAATGTGTTCTTAACTGACTTGTCTGGTTACATTTTTGGGTGGGGGGGGTCGTGATTTGTCCAAATAACCAGTGACGAACAGTGGCGACCCTTCATTCAGGCCATAGCCCCACCAGTAAGGATATATTTTTTAATGGCCTGTTATGCATGTAATTCTGGCATTGATTCGTGTCACATGTCAGTTTAGCAAACAATGTCAAAAATATATATCCTTGAGTCAATAGAGCAGCATACAAACATTGTCTCCTTCTTTGAGTAAGGCAGCTCCAGAATACAGCCATATCTGTGGTGGTGGGAGGGGGGCAGCGAAAGCACAGAGCGTGGGCACCCTGTTCAAGTGACAACAGCACAACAGCGGTAAGTCCAAAAATGTGTTTGTATATTACTACATAAGTGATGTAATATGCCAGGGAGTGGGGTAAAAAGGTGGGGCAAAAAAGTATTTAGTCAGACACCAATTGTGCAAGTTCTTCCAGTTTTCATCATAAGTACACTTCAACTATGACAGAAAATCACATTGTAGGAATGTTAATTAATTTATTTGCTAATTATGGTGGAAAATAAGTATTTGGTCAATAACAAAAGTTTTTCTTAATAATTTGTTATATACCCTTTGTTGGCAATGACAGAGGTCAAACGTTTTCTGTAAGTCTTCACAAGATTTTCACACACTGTTGCTGGAATTTTGGCCCATTCCTCCATGCAGATCTCCTCTAGAGCAGTGATGTTTTGGGGCCGTTGCTGGGCAACACGGACTTTCAACTCCCTCCAAAGATTTTCTATGGGGTTGAGATCTGGAGACTGGTTAGGCCCCTCCAGGACCTTGAAATGCTTCTTGGGATCATTGTCATGCTGAAAGACCCAGCCACGTTTCATCTTCAATGCCCTTGCTGATGGAAGCAGGTTTTCACTCAAAATCTCACGATACATGGCCCCATTCATTCTTTCCTTTACACGGATCAGTCGTCCTGGTCCCTTTGCAGAAAAACAGCCCCAAAGCATGATGTTTCCACCCCCATGCTTCACAGTAGGTATGGTGTTCTTTGGATGCAACTCAGCATTCTTTGTCCTCCAAACACAACAAGTTGAGTTTTTACCAAAATGTTATATTTTGGTTTCATCTGACCATATGACATTCTCCCAATCTTCTTCTGGATCATCCAAATGCTCTCTAGCAAACTTCAGACGGGCCTGGACATGTACTGGCTTAAGCAGGGGGACACATCTGGCACTGCAGGATTTGAGTCCCTGGCGGCGTAGTGTGTTACTGATGGTAGGCTTTGATACTTTGGTCCCAGCTCTCTGCAGGTCATTCACTAGGTGATCATTTTGACCCCACGGGGTGAGATCTTGCGTGTAGCCCCAGATCGAGGGAGATTATCAGTGGTCTTGTATGTCTTCCATTTCCTAATAATTGCTCCCACAGTTGATTTCTTCAAACCAAGCTGCTTACCTATTGCAGATTCAGTCTTCCCAGCCTGGTGCAGGTCTACAATTTTGTTTCTGGTGTCCTTTGACAGCTCTTTGGTCTTGGCCATAGTGGAGTTTGGAGTGTGACTGTTTGAGGTTGTGGACAGGTGTCTTTTATACTGATAACAAGTTCAAACAGGTGCCATTAATACAGGTAACGAGTGGAGGACAGAGGAGCCTCTTAAAGAAGAAGTTACAGGTCTGTGAGAGCCATAAATCTTGCTTGTTTGTAGGTGACCAAATACTTATTTTTCACCATAATTTGCAAATAAATTCATTAAAAATCCTACAATGTGATTTTCTGGATTTTTTAAATAATTTTGTCTGTCATAGTTGAAGTGTACGTATGATGAAAATTACAGGCCTCTCTCATCTTTTTAAGTGGGAGAACTTGCGCAATTGGTGGCTGACTAAATACTTTTTTGCCCCACTGTATACTGTAGCTGTTGTGTAGTAAACTGTTAGTAGCCTATGTGTTTCACCATAAAAATTTGGTCCCTCTCTCCCACAGAACTTAGCCTACCATTCTGACTTTAGAGATTCCGATTTAGAAATTCAGAGATTCACTTGGTACTGCACATGTAGCCTATGGCCTGTTATAGAGAAATGTCATCATTGAATATTGTAAAAGCTTTCATTGTCTACTTATGCGCCACCGTTAATTAGCCTACGGTTCTGATTTGGTGTACAGGAAAATACTGTAAGAACAGCCCATGTTCTGAATTCTGTCGCTGTCCATTTCAAAAGTGCAGAACATAGAGGCATATAGGCTACGTCCATCTCAGTTTGCTCATGTCTTAATATACATTACGGCTTCCCTCTTATCCGCTCCTCGTTCCCTTACACCATGGTTAGTTTATACATCTCCATTGTTATTTTGCTTATATAGGTCTATCTCATTATCTTAGTCATCATTTTAGGCAATGTTACAATTATGCATTTCATTGTTTTGCTGACTTTGTGTATTACAATTAGCCCATGTGCCTTTCTCCACGAGGAGAAATAATGTATATAATGTTGTTGGGTCTGTAACCGTGAGGAGATACTATATAATGTTGTTGGGTCTGTAACCATGAGGAGATACTATATAATGTTGTTGGGTCTGTAACCGTGAGGAGGAGATACTATATAATGTTGTTGGGTCTGTAACCATGAGGAGATACTATATAATGTTGTTGGGTCTGTAACCATGAGGAGATACTATATAATGGTGTTGGGTCTGTAACCATGAGGAGATACTATATAATGTTGTTGGGTCTGTAACCGTGAGGAGGAGATACTATATAATGTTGTTGGGTCTGTAACCATGAGGTGATACTATATAATGTTGTTGGGTCTGTAACCATGAGGAGATACTATATAATGGTGTTGGGTCTGTAACCGTGAGGAGGAGATACTATATAATGTTGTTGGGTCTGTAACCATGAGGAGATACTATATAATGTTGTTGGGTCTGTAACCATGAGGAGATACTATATAATGTTGGGTCTGTAACCGCGAGGAGGAGATACTATATAATGTTGTTGGGTCTGTAACCATGAGGAGATACTATATAATGTTGTTGGGTCTGTAACCGTGAGGAGGAGATACTATATAATGTTGTTGTCTCTGTAACCGTGAGGAGATACTATATAATGTTGTTGGGTCTGTAACCGTGAGGAGGAGATACTATATAATGTTGTTGTCTCTGTAACCGTGAGGAGATACTATATAATGTTGTTGGGTCTGTAACCGTGAAGAGGAGATACATTATAATGCTGTTGGGTCATTAACCGTGAGGAGGGGATACTATATAATGTTGTTGGGTCTGGAACCATGTTTACCAGAGACAATCTCTTCCCATTTGTTTATCAAAAAGATTCAGTAATAGTCATTTCTGTTCATACTGTGAGGATTGTTTTGTTTGTGCAATGCGCTGTCTGTGCCTCAGTATGTTGTCTATAAAAGGGGATCCTTCCTTTTTAGACCCCATAATAAAATACTTCAAATGGTAAGCTTACACCTCTCTCCCATCTTGCTGAATTTATCTGAACTAACATCTATCTGAATTTCTGTCGCTGGCCATTTCAGAAGAGCTGAATGTATAGGCCTAGCTCTTCGCAGCTCGTTTGCTTGCTCTTGTTATATTTAGAGCTAAGTGTTAATGATAAGAACAATCACTATGAATTTACTGAACATAAATGTAAAAATGTTTGTGTATTGTTCAAAAGACAAATCTCATGTCGGCATTCGTTATTATTGAAGGAGAATGTGGTTCTTATCGAGTTACACAAATCCACAAGGAGTCATTTGAAACCATATTTATGTAAGCAACTCAGCCATATCAGCTTTTTTTTTTTTTTAAGCAGTAAATGAGGCTGAATGAGCTGTTTCGCTGCCAGACAAGGCTCTGCTGATATCCAGGTGTAGTGGTGGTAAGGATTCACTCCATGGTGCTGAAAAGAAAGCTCTGCTGTTGGGACGGCATTATATAGGTCCTAACAGTTTGTGGTCACCAATTGTCACCGGTATAGTGCAATAAATGTATTGTTTGGTGTTGTGTTGTGTATTGGCTTCGCTAGCATGTATCTAAAAAAAAGGGTTAAGTTTGCCCCACCAACATTTACATGCGAAAATCACCACTGGTGACAAAATATCCAAACACCAGAACTACTGCTGCTGTTGTCATACACATACTATTCAGTCATTGACAGATTCTCTCGGTTTGCACGCAGAATCTTTCCACGAGAGATTAGGGTTAGTATTGATGTAGTCTTTTTTATTTACCTTAATTTAACAGGGGAGACCAGGGTCTCAATTTCAATGGCGCCCTGAGGACATCACATAAAATAAAAGATACAATAACAACTACATTACATTAGAACTTCACAAACATCACAGGCATCATAATTAAAGTCAATCAAAACAATTGCACACCTCGGTGAACTCATTTATCATCAGGGTTTTAATCTGCCCTAGTGGCACCAGGGAATCCAAATGGAATGAATTTTGTAAGTGATTCCAAAAATGTGGAGCGTTTCATTCTGAACAGAAGCACTATTTATTCTGTTTCGTTCAGCTGTTCTGACCAAACAAAATAAAGTTCTGAACCGGTTCGAACACCCAAAAAGTACTGTTTTATAATTGTTCCTTTCTGTTCCTTTTTAAGCTGTGAAATGAAGTTTTTAAAATGTGAAGTAAACTCACGTGAACTCGCACATCGCCTTGGTCCGTACAATTGCCCTTATTTTAGCGCCCCAAAAACGTAATAGTTCCAGATCAACTGTAATATCAATACCATTGTAAAGCACAATTTCTCCCCTTTCCAACAAAATCAATTACATGACCTAAACGCTGCCCGTTTCTGCATAATTCAAGCAGGCAATGAGCCCCGTCGGGTCTTGTTAAAAATGGTGGGTGGGGAAGCAAAACTAATGCGTGACAGTGAGAAGAAGCGATGTTGTGTGGGAAAATAGCTTTTTTTCACTCGATCTGTCCAACTTATCACCTTATCTTCTCTAAAATGTAAATAAAACACTATAAAGAGTTTATATAATGTGTCATTACATACCTATTTGAAGGTTTGTGTCGAATTTGAATCGGGTTTTTAGGGCGGTGCTAAAGTGATCTTAGAAGTAAACAGCGGCTTTGAGAATGATGATCGCATGCAATGATTACAAAAAAAATGACTAGGTATCCCCCCCTTACCCCGTCACTGCCCATTTCTTGTTTTTAAAGGATGAGAGAAGTGCTACACCTGGTGGAGAGAGATTGTAAGACAGAAATAGTTGCTTTATGCGTGCTGTACATTGCGGCATGATACGTCACGATGTAAAGGAGAGTCCGTTTTTTCAACTTTTCTCCAAAAGAGCCATTACCATGTAGATCAACGCTTGAATAGAAACCTAGTTCACACCCTCGATTTTGACGTCAACACAGTCGCTACAATCCATTTAGTTTTCTTTGTAGCCTCATTTGAATGTTGAGGTTGCGCACATTTGTACAGAATGGGGTGAGTTTACGTTAGCCCATTAAATGACTTCACCATTCAGTGCGGATAGTGCAGGCAAGCTAGTTGTTTACATGCGTGATGGATAGACAAGTGTAGCCTATGTCGCAAGATGCGACAGACATTTTGCCAGTGGGGAGAGTGTAAGAGAGGGTTGTGGAGGAGGCTTGAACCGCTGGGCATCTTGTTATGACATACGTTATCTGATTTAGGTCCACAGAATTGTACCTAGGAGGAGCAGCTTCTATGGAGGAACTTTGAATGTCCTTTTGAACTAGCTAGCTAATAGGCTTGTGTGTGCATAGCGGCACGAGAATCTAAAGCACGTCTTACTGTACCTATTTGTAGTTAATAAATCCAACGTGAAAACGTGATAACTAGCCTATAGTATCCTTAACTAGCATTGAAAAAGTTAACCCATTCCTTTCTAGCTAATGAAAAATATATCCCCATCTTCTGAATCACACTTGTAACGTCAGTACAGTAGCCTATGCTTTGGATGTGGGAGGGCAGGTAGCCTACACAGTCACACACACTGGCAAAGTAGTTTGCAGGCAGACACTGGAATAGGTTTCTGAGTGATGGAGTGAGGGCTTTGCATAGGCGCTTTGTTGCATTTTTTTGTGGAGCTAGAAAAAATGTCGAGAATGTAAAATAATGTTATTAGCCGGTTCTCGTGCTTTTAAAAATAACGGTTCTATTCCAGAACAGTGTGGATCATTTTTGTTCCCGGTTCCATCTTTGTTCCTCAAAAATGTTGTTATTTTCCGGTTCTTGGTTCTGCTCCCTGAACCAGTTCCAGCCACTGGTTTAAACTAAAAGCGAATTTACCTAGTTCTGTGTGGATCACAGAACTAAAATGAGAACTAACAGAACTCATTCTATTTCTATGGTATGGACCTGTGTGATGTAGTGCAGTAACCAGATACAATAGCTTGAATTGTACTCCACTACATACAGTATCTGGTTTGAAGTTGTTAAATATAAAGTAGCATCCTTTCCTGGTTGATACTAACTAGACTAGGGCCTGCATCCCAAATGGCACCTTATTCTCTATATAGTGCACTACTTTTGACCAGGGCCCATAGAACTCAAATGTAGTGCACTATGTAGGGAATAGGGTGCCATTTGGGAAGTGGGAGTTTGAATTCATCTACATGCAGCCTGTGCGCTTGAACAATTAACCCTTAGTCAGTTCGATCAGGCAAATTGTTCAAATGAATACACATTTGATTACGTGTCATCCTCGTGAAATGGCTGCAATTTGCCACACATTAGATCGCATGGTCCCTGATAAAACAGAGGAATTAAACACTGAGCATTACAGTGTTCAATTCTAGACATAATGGAAGCCAGGAAAACAACCTGAGGAATACATTAATTATCCTACAGAAACCACACACACACACACACACACACACACACACTCTCTCTCTCTCTCTGAAGCCCTAGTAAAGAATGGGTCTATACAATGTACCAGAACACAAGCTGTTACTCTGATTAGCTCTGTTAGAAGGTCATAAAATGTTCATGAGGTCATATGGCATTATATTATACAGACATGCTATAACAGCCAAAATTATATTTTGTGATGAGCTGAAATTAAACTAGTGTTCTCTACCACTAATTTGCGTGTCCCCTCTTCAGAAACGCACACAGCCATGCACATTTACACACACACATATTTACAGGCACAAACACACACACAATGTACAATAGTTTATAGGTATGGATCCAGCAGTGAAACAATAGCAAGATGAATAACATTACACACTTGCTTGTCTGGTGTTAAAATAGAGCTACAGTACTACTGACTAAACCTCACATCTTCAGCAGGTGACATTTTCACACTAGGTCCACAAACACACACACACACAGGGTTGTATTTTTCATTTGTATCACTGGCTACAGCCTAGGGGTTGAAACATCAACACCTTTATTTTCTGCATCATTAGTCCTCGTGGTTTTTAATATCTATAGATGTGTGCAGAGTGTTTTTTCCCCCATCAGTTAAATATCATCAGCTTATTAGATGATGTCAATTTTAATCAGCTGGCTGATGAATCTTTTTCTATTGTATGGTCACATCAACAGCCTGTGATAGGTGCAGTGATGTGTTGTTTTACAGGGTCAGCCCCTGGAGCAAATTAGGGTCAAGTGCCTTGCTCAAGGGCACATCGGCAGATGTGTCACCTTCACGGCTCAGGTATACAAACTAGCGACCTTTCAGTTACTGGCGCAATGCTCCAACTGATAGGCTACCTGCCACCCATCACAGGACAAGGTACTGTATAAAGAAAGGCCTTGCTATGTCTCTACACACAAACAGGTTTACATACACACACACGCATTTGCACATACATGTTTACAGACATGCACACTTTCTCTGGCTGTTGATTTAGGCATTAGGAGAAATAACAAAACCATTTATCTGAATACTGCAGAGAAAATGCAAGAGAGAGAGAGAGGGAGAGAGTGAGTGAGAGAGAGAGAGAGAGAGAGAGAGAGAGAAAAGCGTGCCTCTGGGCAAAGTAATCACCTGTATGCTGTAATCACAGGCACTCAGGTTAATTTATGTCTCTTGACTCAGACAGCCACAACAACAACATCCACAACAACAACAACCCCAACCACCACAAGCACAACAACAGTAATGGATATGTACAGTAGTATCTTAATGAAGTGGGCTGCTGAGATGGACATGTTTATTGGGTATTATACTGAAGTAAAGCTAGACTACTGACGTCTTGTGTCTTCTGCTCTCGCCGCCACCTTGGAGGCTTTCTTTACATTCTAGAGGACGAAAAAAAGAGAAACACAAGGGATGCATTAAGAGACAGTTGGCTTAAGAACATCATGTTTAAAACGCGACACTCCACCTGCATGCTATATAGAGGGGCTGGGTTCATATACTGGAGTGTGGTTTGAAGATGAGGGTGGTGTGTGTGTGTGCGTGCGTGCGTGCGTTTAAGGTATATAATGTCAGATTACATTCGAGTGCGAAGGGGCGGTCTGAGATGCACTCTGTGATAAATTATAGATGAACTTAATCTCAGCATGTCTCGTGGCCCTCTTGACGTTTCACCAGGATGAAAATACATCAGCTAGCTCCGGTTCGTAGACAAGCCTGACAAGTTGTGCATTTAGTTAATATTTCTGTCATAATTTATGTAACTCAAATCTGGTTTGTGAGTTGCATCAAACTAGCAGTGGGATGTGATTATAAAGAGAGGAAGTGAGGGTCAACAGCAGGAGCTGGTTAGCACACTCCACAGTCCAGCCCCAAACGGGACCCTATCCCCTGTATAGTGCACTACTTTGACCAGGGTCCATAGGGCTCTGGTCAAAAGTAGTGCACTACATAGAAATATGGTGCCATTTGAGATGCTGTTTCAACACACACAACAGGGACCTATCCCTTCTCTCAGAACCAACGACAACTACCCAAATAAGCAGATTTTCCTTTAAACTTTTGCCTTTTTTAGGTGGTCAAACACCAATGTGACAAAATGTTGTTTTGGTGTAACTGATTAAATCTTTCCCCAGTGACATTTCATGCTTTGGAATGATTCTCAAGAAGATGCAGATCAAGCAGGGGTTGTTGGTAACTCAACATTCTTAGATGCAGATAAAAACAATACAGGATATGTCTTAGTAGTTCAACTGATGCCACAACCAACCCTCAGTAGAGAGAGAGAGAGAGAGAGAGAGAGAAATCACACTTGATTTACACACACAGGGAAATTGCCAATGAGTGTGAAGGGCATCATCATCATCATCATCATCATCTTGCATATGCATGTGATATACTGTACATCAGAGAGCAAGAGCAGAGCCACAGAACCAAGTGACATACATAGAGCAATGCTAACACCACAGCAATGCTAACACCATAGAAATGCTAACACCTGTACGCATAAAGTCTGTGTGTGTGTGTGTGTGTGTGTGTGTGTGTGTGTGTGTGTGTGTGTGTGTGTGTGTGTGTGTGTGTGTGTGTGTGTGTGTGTGTGTGTGTGTGTGTGTGTGTGTGTGTGTGTGTGTGTGTGTGTGTGTGAGAGAGAGAGAGAGAGAGAGAGAGAGAGAAAGCATGTGTGCAGATTACGACATGCCATGATGATTGAACACACATTTTTGCCTTGAATCACCACTCTGCTTTATGACTGGTAGCAGCAGGCTGCCTGGGTCACTGTACATCACTGGCGCATTGCTCACAATGCAGCCAATAACTTGTTGTATTTGTATTTATTAGGTATCCCCGTTAACTCCTGCCACTCTTTTGAAGGAGAGTGGGCCTTTAAAAGTAGCTAATTAGCGAAATACAGTACCGCGGACCAGCAGAGAGGAACCAGCGGTGTTAAAGTGTCATTGGGTGTACGGTATAAAAGATGATATGATCTGCTGTGTTTTTGTGTCCACTGAGAAAGAGACTAGCTACCCGTACATTGAGAATGTTGTGAATGAGAGGGTGGTGTGTGTCTGGCCACTGTTGTTGTGATCAGAATATTACAGTAAAGGTAGAGTAGAACATATTTTTCATCAAGTTGCCTGTGTGTGGTTTGTGTGTGTGACAAGTGTCACACCCTGATGTTCGACCTGTCTTGTGCTTGTCTCCACCCCCCACCAGGTGTCTCCCATTTTTCCCATTACCCCCTGTGTATATATACCGGTGGTATAAATGTTTGTCTGTCGCCAGCCAGACAGACAGACAGACAGACAGACAGACAGACAGACAGACAGACAGACAGACAGAGATTACAGGCAGACTACAGACAAACTACAGACAAACTATGTACAGAGACTACAGAGTACAGGCAGACTATATGCAGACCAAATGCAGACTACAGTGTTGAGGTGGGTGAATAATGAGTGCTGTAGTAGACTACAGCGTTAAGGTGTGTGAATAATGAGTGCTGTAGTAGACTACAGTGTCGAGGTGTATTTGCATTTATTATGGATACCCATTAGTTCCTGCCAAGGCAGCAGCTACTCTTCCTGGGGACCAGCAACAACGAAGGCAGTAATATACATTATAATACACTTTTTAAACATTAAAAATACATTTTACAGCAGATTTCACAATACATTAAGTGTGTGCCCTCATGCCACTACAACACACAATCCAAGTGTACATGTGTGTATAGTGTGTATGTTATATGTGTTTGTATGTGTGTGTCTGTACCTGTGTGTGTGACACTTCACAGTCCTCGCTGTTCCATAACATGTATTTTTATCTGTTTTTAAAAAATCAGATTTGACTACTTGCTTGAGTTACTTGATGTGGAATAGAGTTCCATGTAGCCATGGCTCTATGTAGTACTGTGCGCCTCCCAAATTCAGTTCTGGACTTGGGGACTGTAAAGACACCTCTGGTGGCATGTTTTGTGGGGTATGCATTGGTGTCCGAGCTGTGTTCTAGTAGTTTAAAAAGACACCTCAGTGCGTTCAGCATGTAAATAATTCTTACAAAAACAAGTAGTGATGAAGTCAATCTCTCCTCTACTTTGAGCGATGAGAGATTGACATGCACATTATTAATGTTAGCTCTACATGTACATTTAAGGGCCAGCCGTGCTGTTCTGGGCCAGTTTCAATTTTCCCAAGTTCTTTGTGGCACCTGACCACATGACTGGGCAGTAGTCCAGGTGCAACAAAACTAGGACCTGTAGGACCTACCTTGTTGATATTGTTGTTAAGAAGGCAGACCTCTACCCATCTTAGCTACTGTTGCATCAATATGTTTTAACCATAACAGTTTACAATCCAGGGTTACTCCATGCAGTTTAGTCTCCTCAACTTGCTCAATTTCCATATTATTCATTACAATATTTAGTTGAGGTTTAGGGTTTAGTGAAGGATTTGTCACAAATACAATGCTTTTATTTATTGTTTATATTTGGAACTAACTTATTTCTTGCCACCCATTCTGAAACTAACTGCAGCTCTTTCTTAAGTGTTGCAGTGATTTCACTCACCGTAGTAGCTGACAAGTATAGTATTGAATCATTCGCATACATAGACTCACAGGCTTAAAACTCAGAGCCAAGTGTCAGGTCATGAGTTAAGATTGAAAAAAGTAAGGGGCCTAGACAGCTGCCCTGGGGAATGCCGGATTATGTTGGAGAGGCTACCATTAAATAACACCCTCTGTGTTCTGTTAGACAGGTAACTCTCAAACCACAGTATAGTGTAAAGTGTAAAGCCATAACATATACGTTTTTCCAGCAGCATACTATGATTGATAATGTCAATAGATGCACTGAAGTCTAACAAAACAGCTTCCACAATCTTTTTATTATAAATTTCTCTCAGCCAATCATCAATAGTTTGTGTAAGTGCTGTTCATGTTGAATGCCCTTTCCTATAAGGGTGCTGAAAGTCTGTGGTTAATTTATTTACTGTAAAATAGCATTGTATCTGGTCAATTTTTCCCAAAAGTTTACTAAGGGTTGGTAACAGACTGATTGGTCGGCTTTTTGAGCCAGTAAAGGGTGCTTTACTTTTCTTGGGGAGGGGTATGACTTTTGCTTCCCTCCAGGCCTGAGGGCACACACTTTTTGTAAGCTTAGCAGGTTTCAAAGCTATCTATAAAAGTTATGCCAACAGAGTGGCAGTAGTCTTTGAGCAAGATTTAAAGTGCTAAGAGCCTGCTGAACCTTTTGCAGCCGCAAGAGCCTTTTAGGGTGTTGATCGGAACAATAAAATCATGATTTACATTTTTTGATGCCATTTGATACCACATGCACTACAGTAGCAGCAGCAGTTACGATATCCTTCACCATAGCCCCCGGGTAGCACAGAGTCTTTGCTCCAGGAACCAAGGTGTGCCTCACAATGGAACGACCAATGATGATGGCTGGAGGAAGGTGAGTGGCCGTGGACGTCCGGCCTTTTCTGAGCCTCCTTGAGGACAGCCTGATCCAGGCTATATCACATCAGGCCGTGATTGGGAGTCCCATAGAGCAGCACACAACTGGCCCAGTGTCGTCCGGGTTTGGCCGGGGTTGGTCGTCATTGTGAATAAGTTATTTAACTGACTGGCCTAGTTAAATAAAGGTGAAATAAAAAATACAATAAAAAAAGGACCAACGGGAGATGGGGGACAGAGAACCCACATCCTCAATAGAAGCCCTCTGAGCTGGAGAATGATGTGCGAGGGAGCTCATGAAGTATAGGCCTGTGGTAGAGACCCCCTGAGCTGGGGGTGAGTAATGAGTGCTGTAGTATACTTCAGTGAGTATGTGCTTCATGAACACTAGAGTTAATTCTCTGATCCAGTTGGAGGGACCCAGAGGAATAGAGCCTGAGCCTGCAGGCTGGATGGACACACACACACACACACACACACACACACACACCAGAAGGCTCCAGGGCTGTAGCTTGCAGCCTGCCGGTGACAGTGCCTGAGGTTGATTAAAGTTAACCTTGAGCTTCAGAGAGAGCCTGGAGAGCAGCTAAACTGAGCCGACGGGATGGGAACCAGAAAACACAGCGAGATGGACGAGAGATAATTGCGGTGGAAAAGACTAAAGGAAATCAATGAGGAACGGATCGATGGCTATTTGATTTTGTATTGCTAATTTCTGAAGAGAGCGACAATTGATCTGGCATCCCCTCTCTGTATCGGCATATCTCACGTTATTACTTAAGAAGAAATGCACTGTTGACTGATGGATAAAGCAGCCAATACCATTAAATCTAAATAAATGATTGTGATGAGGAGAAAATGGGGCTTTATGTTAACCTTGCTCTCCCTGTTGTAAATTCTCTTCATGGATTGTAAGGCTGTGTGAGGGTAGAGTAGGTAAACAGCTTACAGTTGAATGTCCATTTGAGCGGGATATATAACATTAAGCCATTTCCATCACTATTGACAGACAATGCTGAAGATACTTCCTCTCAGCTTACAATGCACTTCTCCTGAAAATCTATTTCACAAAGATAATGTTACTGAATTCAAAGTTTTTCTCTGACACAGATGTGTTTCTTGCTCTGAACAAATGATCCATCCCAAATGGCACCCTATTCCCTTTATAGAGCACTACTTTGAAGTGCACTACAGGTGCGCAACTTTGGTTTTAGAAGGGGGGGGCATATATTATCATTTTTATTTTGTATATATCCACACCATTGCCTCATATCACATTACAATGATACAGTGCCCTGCAAAAATATTAATCCCCCTGTCACGCCTTGGTCATTGTATTTTGTGTTTTCGTTATATATTTGGTCAGGCCAGGGTGTGACATGGGTTTATATATTGTATTTTCGTATTGGGGTTTGTAGTATTTGGGATTGCGGCTGAGTAGGGGTGTTGTATAGGCTTGGCTGCCTGAGGCGGTTCTCAATCAGAGTCAGGTGATTCTCGTTGTCTCTGATTGGGAACTGTATTTAGGTAGCCGGGGTTCCACTGTGTACTTCGTGGGTGATTGTTCCTGTCTCTGTGTAGTTTCACCAGATAGGCTGTAATAGGTTTCACGTTCCGTTTGTTGTTTTTGTATATGTATAGTTATTTCATGTATCGCGATCTCTTCATTAAAGACATGAGTAACCACTACGCTGCATTTCGGTCCGACTCTCTTTCTACAAACGAAGAACGCAGTTACAGAATCACCCACCACACTCGGACCGAGCGGCGTGGAAACAGGCAGCGACAGCTGGAGCAGCAAAAGGAGGATGAATTATTCGGAGAATGGACATGGGAAGACGTTTTGGATGGTAAAGGTTGTTACACTTGGGAGGAGATACTGGCCGGAAGAGATCGCCATGGATACGAGGGAACACGGTTGGCAAGGAAGCCCGAAAAGCAGCCCAAAAAAATTATTGGGGAGGGGCTTAAATGGAGTATGGCTATGCCAGGTAGGAGACCTGCGCAAACTCCCTGTGCTTACCGGGGGGCTAGAGAGACCGGGCAGGCACCGTGTTATGCTATGGAGCGCACAGTGTTTCCAGTGCGGGTGCATAGCCCGGTGCTGCACGGTCCGGTCTATCCAGAGCCAACTCTCCTTGTTTATCGTGAGGAGCCAAGGAGGAGACCAGAACCAGAGCCGGTGTTAGAGGTGAGCGAAGCAGAGACTGTGAAGGAGTTAACCTGTTACTCCTACCCCCTACTTTTTCGAACATTCTGTTAAAAATCGCGCAACATTTCAGCGCCCTGCTGCTCATGCCAGGAATATAGTATATGCATATGATTAGTATGTGTGGATAGAAAACACTCAGACGTTTATAAAACTGGTTAAATCACGGCTGTGATTATAACAGAATGTGCGTTTCATCGAAAAGTGCAGGAAAATCTGATCACTGAAAATGGAAATATATATCCATCCGCCACTTCAACCCATTGATAAAGGCGAACACCACTGTGTTTTGAGTCCCTATCGCTCACCTTGCCATTACTCAATGAAGTGTTCACGTACCTGTGGCTCAGTCTTGCCATGTGTCTGTAGGGGTTCTGTGTCTCTGGTAGGTGTGGTGGGGCTGGTCCCTACGGGGGAGTGGGTGAGGGTTCGGGTGACTCGACCCGTTTCTGGGGGCCCGGCCTGGGGTGCTGGCTGCTCAGGAAAGGCACTGGTCAGTCTGGTCGAGGCCTACAGTACAAGAAAGTACATCACCAGTCAAGATACATCGCTCTAATAAAGATAGATGAGGTTGTTGTTTGGGATATTGTATTGTCTTAGTTTCTGTCCTGTGATGTTTGAAAATAAAAAAGTCAAATTAAATCTTAAAAGTATAAAAGTATAGAAATAGTTTAAACAAATAGGATACCAATGGAACCGGACACAAATGCCTCCACATAAAGCTTCCAACAGCGGAGGACACAGAGCCCAGGGAGTCACTCCCTACATAAAGATGCTGAGTAAAAAATAAATGTTCTTGTTTCTTCCCACTGATAAAACAAGTACGGTTGGCATTCTGTCTAAGGCCTCTATGTGGAACTAACAAATCCATCTAGTTCATTGCAACGGCCAGGGTCTGTGAAGCAAAGGCGTGTCCCAAATGGCAACCTATTCCCAACATTAACCAGAACCGTATGGGCCATGGTCAAAAGTAGTGCACTATATAGGGAATAGGGTGCTTTTTGGGATGTAGCCACTGACTGCACCACATGGCTGTCCCTTGGGGAGGGGACAGGGACGATGGGGACAATGGGAGTGAGTGTGTGTGGTGCAACCTGGTCTGAGAGCATTTCATATTATTCTGTACATAAATCCGAGACACATTTAGTATCATGTGTTACAAATTACAATTCGTATGATATGTTACGAATTTCCAATAGTACCATATGTTACGAGTTTGCAAAATGTATGATATGTTACAAATTCAAATATGTTGTGGCTAACGTTATCTAGGTAGCTAGGTGCTAACGTTAGCGAGCTTGCTAATGTTACCCAGGCTAGGTGTTAGCGTTAGGATTTAGGGTTAAGGTTATGTTCAGGAATTGGGTTATAGGGCTAGGGGAAGGGTTAGCTTAACTTCTTGGCGCACCCATCCCGTTAGTGGGATCATTTTTGTCAACATCCACTGAATTGCAGAGCGCCACATTCAAATTTAAATTACAAAAAATATTTCATTTTCATGAAATCACAAGTGCAATATAGCAAAACACAGTTTAGCTTGTTGTTAATCCACCTGGCATGTCAGATTTCAAAAAATCTTTACAGCGAAAGCAAACAAAGCGTTTATGTGAGGACATCTCTCTCAACAGACAAAACATTACAAACAGCTAGCAGCAAAGTAGATTGGTCACGAAAGTCAGAAAAGCAATCAAATTAATCGCTTACCTTTGATGATCTTCAGATGTTTGCACTCACGAGACTCCCAGTTATACAATAAATGTTCCTTTAGTTCGATAAAGATCATTTTACATCCAAAAACCTCCATTTGGTTGGCGCGTTTTGTTTAGTAATCCACCGGCTCATGCAGGTCATGATGGGCAGACGAAAATTCCAAATAGTATCCGGAAAGTTCGTAGAAACATGTCAAACGTTTTTTATAAACAATCCTCAGGTTGTTTTTACAATAAATAATCGATAATATTTCAACCGGGCCGTAGCTTTTTCAATAGGTGAGAGAGAGAAAATGTCTGCTCCAAGCTGTTGCGCATGCAAAACTCTGGTGACACCAACCCATCCACTGACACGATGAGATCGTTCTCGCTCAAAAGGAATCTGGTTGATATCCCTTTAAATGGAGGGAAGGCATGCAATGGAACAGGGAGTTTTCAAAATAAGAGGCACTTCCTGATTGGATTTTCCTCAGGTTTTCGCCTGCAACATCAGTTCTGTTATACTCACAGACAATATTTTGACAGTTTTGGAAATATTAGAGTGTTTTCTATCCTAATCTGATTCTAATTATGTGCATATTCTAGCTTCTGGGCCTGAGAAATAGGCAGTTTCATTTTGGTACGTTTTTTCATCCAAACTACAAAATACTGCCTCCTACACTCAACAGGTTAAAGGGTTTTAAGATTAGGCTTAATGTTAGCTAATATGCTAACTAGTAGCAAAGTATCTTAAAAGTAGTAAGTAGTTGAAAAGTTGCTAATTAGCTAAAATGCAAAAGCTGTTTATGATGAGATTCGAATATGCAACCTTTGGGCTTCAAGACATAAGTTTACCTACACTAGCCCCGACCAACCACCCGCCTTTCACTTTTTTGCCTTAAGTAACCATACCAAACGTAACATATCATACTAATTTGAGTGTCCTGAATTTATATTTACTATGTTACGTCTAATCTATGAGACCAGGCTGTGTGGTGTGTGTGTGTTTGTGTGCGTGTGTGTGCACACAATAAGACTGACCTTCTTGGAGCTGGCTGACTTCGGTACTATAGAGCAGAACGTTTCACCTCCACCACTGTCTTGCTGAGGAGACGACGCCATGATGACATCACACTGCTCCTCCACCACCTTGGCCTCCACCTGCCAGGGTCCAACCTCTGATGTTACTATCTCACATGTTCAGAAGAACACACACTTTACAGTAGGCAAATGTCTCTCTAAAGTCTAGTCTATTTGCTTGGAATTTAAAAGTAGCCCCTATAATTTCACCTGTTTATTTCTCTTTCCTATATTGACTGTGTTTAAATGTTCATATCTCTGGGGGTCCATCCATGGACACGTTCCAAATGGCACCCTTATCTCTATGTGCCCTGGTCAGAAGTAGTGCAATAAGTAGGTAATAGGGTGCCGTTTGGGATGCACACCATGTTACCTGGTCGATTGGCAGGTCCACTGTTAGTTGTCCATCCTCTTGTATCTCTGCCACCCCGACCGTCTCCCTCCTCCTTGATTTGGCTTTGAACACACTGTCCTCTGAGGAGAGACCAACCAGACCATTAATCACCATTAGTCCTTCTAATGACACTCAGTCAGTCAGCCACCTAGGGCCCAAAGGGCACCCTAGTCCCTAATTAGTGCACTTCTTTTGACCAGAACCCTGTGGGAACTTTATAGGGAGTAGGGTACCATTTGGGTCACAGCCAAGTCTGTCTGTCTGTGGTACCATCCTCTGTTGCTCTCTCTTATTTCTCCTTTAACTGTGACCTAATCAATGAGCCTGTCAGTCAGGGTTAACATCCTGTCCACTTCCTTACACTGTCTGGCTCTGTTCTCAAACCTAAACGGTTGGCTTGAGCGCTCCTTCCTGCCTCTACCCCACAGAAGCTCTGACGAAGGCCATAGGCAAATAAGTCAGCTTAAATAAACTAAAGTTATGACGGAAAAGAGTAGTGTGCGGGTCTTTGTTTTCTTTAAGATGCTTGTACAATCCCAAAAACTTTTAGCTAGCTAAATTGTTAGGCTATTGTGTCTTTTGTGCTAACCAGAAAGCAGTACTTCGGCCACCAGCTACGGTAGCACCATTCTTAGATAGGTGCAATGATAGCTTAATCATGTTCATATTGTCATGTTCATGTTCCTGTTAATACACATGTAGCCTATGTGATAAAAAAAATATCAGAAGGAACATTTGTGTCCCAAATGGAAATCTATTTGCCAAGTACAGTAGGCGTAGTCCCTATAGGGAATAGGGGGCAATTTGGTTCTCCGCCCATCACGAATAAGAATAGTCTTTCAGTCGACAATGCAGACAACGAATAGACAGCAGTATAGCCATTATTAAAATGCAGAAAGCCATCCACAACAATCTCTTGTCTGATGGAGTTGTGATGAAAAGAATGATTGATTGGCATCCTGCCTCCACCCTATAGAACACACAGAGAAGAGAAGAGAAGAGAAGGAGAACAGAAGAGAGCCATATCAGGCAAGGTTGACAAGACTCTAGCAGTGAATTCATTTATGATCCTATTTGAGGCTGAGATGAGGTAAAATATTCACCTTGCAGCGTCGACACCTTTCTCTCTGGCGCCCGGGACACCTTTGCTATGATTTAACAGAGGGGCCCTCGAGTGTATTCACACCGGGGCCCCCACACCTATATACACATTTGTACGCATGAAAACACACACTAAAAAGAGATGGAGGTGCATTAAGCGGGAGAGAGACATGTGTCTGGTGAGTGATGGCATGCGTGTGTTACATACCCCCTGATGAGAGGAGGAGGAGAGGGGTTGAGGTGGTGGAGACTGGCTGCTGCTTCATGGCAGCTCTCTCTCTCTCAGACTTGGGGTAGAACACAGAGTCTGCCTGTTGTCTGTGATCTGCAAACTACACATAGAACAAAGCTACTGGGGGGTAGTGGTGTAAAGTAAATACGTAAAAACACTTTGAAGTACTACTTAAGTATTTTTTGGTCGGGGTATCTGTCCTTTACTTTACTATTCATACTATTTTTACTTTTACTTTTCCTCTATTACATTCCTAAAGAAAATCATGTACTTTTTACTCCATAAATTTTACCTAACACCCAAAAGTACTCGTTCCATTTTGAATGCTTAACAGGACAGGAAAATGGTTTAACTGACAGACTTATCAAGAAAACATCCCAGGTCATCCCTACTGTCTCTAATCTGGTGGACTCACTAAACATAAATGCTTTGTTTGTGAATGATGTCTGAGTGTTGGACTGTACCCATGGCTATCCTTAAATAAATAAAAAACAAGAAAATTGGGCCGTCTGGTTTGCTTAATATAAGGAATTTGAAAGGATTTATAGCATTGACTTTTACTTTATACATAAGTATACTTAAAACCAGATACTTTTAGACTTTTAGTCAAGTAGTATTTTACTGGGTGTCTTTCAAATTTACTTGAGTCATTTTCTATTAAAAGGTATCTTTACTTTTACTCAAGTATGACAGTTGGGTACTTTTACCACCACTGCTGGGGGGCTCTGTAGTGAACATTCCTATACAGAGATATATCTACTGATTCTGATGCATCTCTATGCATGAGAATTTTGTTCTAATGCAGTAACCTGTGTGCTTCCCAAATGGCAACCTCTTACCTATATAGTGCACTACTTTTGACCAGAGCCCTATGTCCCTCTGGGCACTGGCCAAAAGTAGTGCACTGCATAGGGAATGGGGTGCCATTTGGGATGCACGACTTGTCTCAGACTGTCTCACTACATGTCCCTCATTGGAATTCAAACCTGTTACCTTATACATGATAAAAACATTGATTAGTATGTTGTTTGAATCCACTTATTTATGGTTTGGTCCCACTTTGATATAAGTGTCCCTAACATATATCTATGTATTGAAGTTACATAAGGAAAGGGGATACCTAGTCAGTTGTACAACTGAATGCATTCAAATGAAATGTGTCTTCCACATTTAACCCAACCCCTCTGAATCAGAGAGGTGAGGAGGGCTGCCTTAATCGACATCCACGTCTTCGGTGCCCGAGGACCAGTGGGTTAACAGCCTTGCTCAGGGGCAGAATGACAGATTAAGCAAGCAGGCGCAGTGTAATTATTGCAGTGTAATTGCAAAGGTTACCATTTTGATTACTTGGGGAATTTAATCTACATAGAATGTGACCTGGTTTTCATGGCTCGTGGGATACATTGACTTGACACTGACATTGGCAATAAGAGAATCTTGCACACATACTAAAGACTGACTAAAGACTGACTAAAGACTGACTGACTGACTGGGTACAGTAACTGATCATGGAGAACCATGATTAATATTCAACTACACTGTATACCATGCACAGAGTTAAATAAACATGATGAATTTAATGAATTACACCCACTGTTGTTATGAAATCATTCAGACTGCCAAGCCAACGTGTGTTTTTTAATGTCTGGCTCTTTGTTTCTACCAGTGCTCTGTTGTTGAGGTGGTGGTGCTGATTAGCTTAGCTGCTCCCCAGTGACTGGCCCATTGAATGAGTCTGGTTCCAATACATCTCATGCACAGCCAATCAGTGCACTGCGAACTAATAATTTATTGATAGATTTGGAGCAGCCATTAATGTCTAATAGCGTTCGTCACATTTAGCAGTCCTGATCAAACAGGAAAAATGCAAATGTGCTCAGAGGGGGAAAAAATAGTTCCTGGGAATATCTGTCTTTTTATGGCAGCCCCAGGGCCAGTTATTAATGGAAGAAATGAGAGGAGGGGAGGATGGGTAAAGGGAGAGGAGGGGGAGGAAGGGTAAAGGGAGAGGAGGGGGAGGAAGGGTAAAATGAGAGGAGGGGAGGAAGGGTAAAGGGAGAGGAGGAGGAAGGTTAAAGGGAGAGGGGGAGGAAGGGTAAAGGGAGAGGAGGGGGAGGGGGAAGGAAGGGTAAAGGGAGAGGAGGGGGAGGAAGGGTAAAGGGAGAGGAGGGGGAGGAAGTGTAAAGGGAGAGGAGTGGGAGGGGAGGAAGGGTAAAGGGAGAGGAGGGGAGGAAGTGTAAAGGGAGAGGAGGGGGAGGAAGGGTAAAGGGAGAGGAGGGGGGGGGAGGAAGTGTAAAGGGAGAGGAGGGGAGAAAGGGTAAAGGGAGAGGAGGGGGAGGAAGGGTAAAGGGAGAGGAGGGGGAGGAAGGGTAAAGGGAGAGGAGGGGGAGGAAGTGTAAAGGGAGAGGAGGGGTAAAGGGAGAGGAGGGGGAGGAAGTGTAAAGGGAGATGGGGTGGAGGGGAGGAAGGGTAAAGGGAGAGGAGGGGAGGAAGGGTAAAGGGAGAGGAGGGGGAGGAAGGGTAAATGGAGTGGAGGGGGGAGGGGAGGAAGGGTAAAGGGAGAGGAGGGGGAGGAAGGGTAAAGGGAGAGGAGGTGTAAAGGGAGTGGAGGAGGAGGAAGGGAAAAGGGAGAGGAGGGGGAGGAAGGGTAAAGGGAGAGGAGGGGGAGGAAGGGTAAAGGGAGAGGAGGGGGAGGGGGAGGAAGGGTAAAGGGAGAGGAGGGGGAGGAAGTGTAAAAGGAGAGGAGGGGGATGTTGTTGGGTGGGAGGGTAACCAATCTGCATGTCACATGGGTTATCAACACAAGGCGTCTGTGGGTGAAATATTCCCTGTTCTTTGGGGAACGGGAAGAGGAAAAGAAGAATAGAAAGTGTACAGTGCCTTGCGAAAGTATTCGCCCCCCTTGAACTTTGCGACCTTTTGCCACATTTCAGGCTTCAAACATAAAGATATAAAACTGTATTTTTTTGTGAAGAATCAACAACAAGTGGGACACAATCATGAAGTGGAACGACATTTATTGGATATTTCAAACTTTTTTAACAAATCAAAAACTGAAAAATTGGACGTGCAAAATTATTCAGCCCCCTTAAGTTAATACTTTGTAGCGCCACCTTTTGCTGCGATTACAGCTGTAAGTCGCTTGGGGTATGTCTCCATCAGTTTTGCACATCGAGAGACTGACATTTTTTCCCATTGCTCCTTGCAAAACAGCTCGAGCTCAGTGAGGTTGGATGGAGAGCATTTGTGAACAGCAGTTTTCAGTTCTTTCCACAGATTCTCGATTGGATTCAGGTCTGGACTTTGACTTGGCCATTCTAACACCTGGATATGTTTATTTTTGAACCATTCCATTGTAGATTTTGCTTTATGTTTTGGATCATTGTCTTATTGGAAGACAAATCTCCGTCCCAGTCTCAGGTCTTTTGCAGACTCCATCAGGTTTTCTTCCAGAATGGTCCTGTATTTGGCTCCATCCATCTTCCCATCAATTTTAACCATCTTCCCTGTCCCTGCTGAAGAAAAGCAGGCCCAAACCATGATGCTGCCACCACCATGTTTGACCGTGGGGATGATGTGTTCAGGGTGATGAGCTGTGTTGCCAAACATAACGTTTTGCATTGTTGCCAAAAAGTTCAATTTTGGTTTCATCTGACCAGAGCACCTTCTTCCACATGTTTGGTGTGTCTCCCAGGTGGCTTGTGGCAAACTTTAAATGACACTTTTTATGGATATCTTTAAGAAATGGCTTTCTTCTTGCCACTCTTCCATAAAGGCCAGATTTGTGCAATATACGACTGATTGTTGTCCCACCTCAGCTGTAGATCTCTGCAGTTCATCCAGAGTGATCATGGGCCTCTAGGCTGCATCTCTGATAAGTCTTCTCCTTGTATGAGCTGAAAGTTTAGAGGGACGGCCAGGTCTTGGTAGATTTGCAGTGGTCTGATACTCCTTCCATTTCAATATTATCGCTTGCACAGTGCTCCTTGGGATGTTTAAAGCTTGGGAAATCTTTTTGTATCCAAATCCGGCTTTAAACTTCTTCACAACAGTATCTCGGACCTGCCTGGTGTGTTCCTTGTTCTTCATGATGCACTCTCCGCTTTTAACGGACCT
The DNA here is from genome assembly GCF_023373465.1 of Oncorhynchus keta. NCBI lineage: Eukaryota > Metazoa > Chordata > Actinopteri > Salmoniformes > Salmonidae > Oncorhynchus > Oncorhynchus keta. Next base: position 71,925,200 of record NC_068439.1, read on the forward strand.
CTGAGACTATCACAGTACAGGTGCATTTATACGGAGACTTGATTACACACAGGTGGATTGTATTTATCATCATTAGTCATTTAGGTCAACATTGGATCATTCAGAGATCCTCACTGAACTTCTGGAGAGAGTTTGCTGCACTGAAAGTAAAGGGGCTGAATAATTTTGCACGCAAAATTTTTCAGTTTTTGATTTGTTAAAAAAGTTTGAAACATCCAATAAATGTTGTTCCACTTCATGATTGTGTCCCACTTGTTGTTGATTCTTCACAAAAAATACAGTTTTATATCTTTATGTTTGAAGCCTGAAATGTGGCAAAAGGTCGCAAAGTTCAAGGGGGCCGAATACTTTCGCAAGGCACTGTATGTTTTATTTATTTTCTTCCATCATGGTGCTTTTAGTTGACTCCTCGCAGGGGGGTCTAGGGGTGAAGAGAACTGATCTTCTTTGTGTGTCTTTCTGAAGCCTTGCACTGCAGGCATTGGTGTTTGTTAGTGCACTAATGTGGTGTCTGGGGAACCGGAGGATGTTTATTAGCTAGACTCCATGTATGTGTCCCAAATGGCACCCTACTCCCTACATAGTGGACTACTTTTGACCAGTTAGGGCCCATAAGGCTCTGGTCAAATGTAGTGCACTATATAGGGAATAAGGTGCCATTTGGGACGGAGAACTTATAGAAACACAGGCAGCCCAGGGAGCTAGGCTAAGTTCACTGATCAACTCCTTTGAATTCTGTCTGTTTCTACGCCCCTCAGTGAGTAGCAAGAGTAGGCATCGGTTATTCAGACCGCAGGCAGACATTGATGGAGGCTCGGGCTACACTAGGAGCAAAGTTCAAACAGTTCTCTATTTCTCAATGCCAATGACTGACCCTCCGAAGATATTTATATTCATCTCAGTTTATTACACCTGTTTGCTTTAGGTTTGAGGGGTTGCGATTCTGTTCAATATTTACAGGTCTTTGTTTCCAACAAGCCTCCCTGTGGCAATAACATGCCATTTTGGACCTTCATAAATCCCTATTTGCACTCTGAAGGGTTTATGAATTCATCCAGATCCCCATGACATTGTGGATTCAACATTGGATGGAAACAGGGCAGAAATATAGGCTACACTGTATATACAATACTATACTACACACAGCAAGTCAAAGTGGACATCACACAAGATACATCAGAAATGAGAAATGAACATTGGCTAGAAATGAACATTGAGTGAAAATACCAGCCAACTGCTATAGCTACGGTAACGACTGACAATCGGTGCATTTGTAACGGATGTGAAACGGCTAGCTTAGTTAGCGGTGTGCGCTAAATAGCGTTTCAATCGGTTACGTCACTTGCTCTGAGACCTTGAAGTAGTAATTCCCCTTGCTCTGCAAGGGCCGCGGCTTTTGTGGAGCGATGGGTAACGATGCTTCGAGGGTGACTGTTGTCGATGTGTGCAGAGGGTCCCTGGTTCGCGCCCGGGTATGGGCGAGGGGACGGACTTAAGTTATTCTGTTACATTGATGCTGTTGACCCGGATTACTGGTTGCTGCGGAAAAAAAGGAGGAAGGTCAAAAGGGGGGTGAGTGTAACTGATGTGAAACGGCTAGCTTAGTTAGCGGTGTGCGCTAAATAGCGTTTCAATCGGTTACGTCACTTGCTCTGAGACCTTGAAGTAGTAATTCCCCTTGCTCTGCAAGGGCCGCGGCTTTTGTGGAGCGATGGGTAACGATGCTTCGAGGGTGACTGTTGTCGTTGTGCGCAGAAGGTCCCTGGTTCGCGCCCGGGTATGGGCGAGGGGACGGTTTAAAATTATACTGTTACACATTCAATCAAAGTAGGTTAAACAAGCACATATCACGATCACTGGTAAGATGCTGTAAGTAGAAGAGTTCAGTAGACATGTCTTGCAGAAAAACTCTAGCGAACAGAATATTTCTGTCTGGGGCCTCCCGAGTGGCACATCGGTCTAAGGCTAGAGTTGTCACTATAGACCCGGGTTCGATCCCGGGCTGCATTACAACTGGCTGTGATCAGGAGTCCAAAAGGACTGAGAACAATTGGCCCAGTGTCGTCCGAATTAGGGGAGGGTTTGGCAGGGGGGCTTTACTTGCAACGAAAAAGGAAAACAAGCATATTTTAATGATCAAATTCATGTAAGTGCATCCCTGTTTGGGTTATGTTTGGTGCCTATTAAATAGAACACATCTGATACATTTCTTGACAACAGTGAAGAAATAGAAACGTCTGATGAATGATAAGCTACAGTAAGAAGAATTCTGGCATTTTATCTGCCCCAGCCAGCGTTGCACGATCAAACACTCAGCATTAGAGTGATGGACTGGGCTAATGACCTCGCCATAGGCTTCCTTCTCAAACAGCTTTATATGAAGGGCCGCCACACAGCAGGGGCAGCATGGACATTACATATAAAGCAGGAGTAGGCAACTAGATTCAGCCGCGGGACAATTTTTGTCGGAGCAAATAGTCAGGGGGCCGGAACACAATTATAATTGTACACTGCAAATGTACCACAACTAAGCCCAAAAGTACATTGCATGTGAAAATAATTATTTATACCTTGATTACATTGAGACACAATCACATATCTCTTTTTTTATTTGTGGGAATACTTGGGAACATTTCCTACATTATACTAATTTTAAGCTGTATTCCTGGTGTTTGTACTGTATTTTTTTACCAAATACTATTTTTTTTTTAATAATAAACCTTGGGGGGAGCAAAAAATATATACTTGCAGGCCGGTTTTGACCAGCGGGCCAACTGTTGCCTACCTCTGATCTAAAGCTATGGGGCCAGACAGCACTTCAATCATCATGTACTGTACAGAACAGACACCAGCAGCCGAGAAGCATTAGACAAGATGTAGCTGTAGTTAAAAAAGTGCCAGTGAGAGAAACAGTCATGAAAGAAAGAAAGAATGAAAGAATGAAAGATTGAAAGAATGACAGAATGACAGAAAGAAAGAATGAATATGAGTTGTTGAGTCCCTGAAGGGCTGATGAGCCAATAGCCGATCGTCTGTTGCCCCCTTGTGGTATTTACTGAGAAGACAACATCGGTTGAAGCAATGCAGAATTTTCAAACCAAAGATTGATTCATTTTGTTCAGGACTTGGCAAAACTCCAAAAGTAATGTGATGAAACGCTAATGAGCCCATCTGGATTATATTCAATTTATTGAAAAGAAGAGTATTGCCATCTCAAGTCCTGGTTAATCAGATATTGAAATAGTTTCAGTCAGTGTGTGAACTCTGGACAACAGTAGAGCACTATAGACGGAATAGGATGCCATTTGGAACCAGCCTAATCTGTGTAACGTAGTAGAAATAACCAATTAGTGGTATAAAAGTGTCTCCTTGCATGATGTGTCCAATCAAAAATGTTAAGTGGCTTTAATGTCAAACCACAACAAATATTGATGAGGTTTTCATTCAGAATGGTTCAGGCAGCTTTAGATGCCCTTCAACAGATTGACCTAGCGTGAAAACACAACCAACCGACATCCTTAATTCCTCTTGAGCCAAACAATCTCTATTGTGATTAATTACAACATATGATACTCACTCATGCAAGGACACGACACACACACACACACACACACACACACACACACACACACACACACACACACACACACACACACACACACACACACACACACACACACACACACACACACACACACACACACACACACACACACACACACACACACACACACACACACACAGTGTACTGTGTGTTGTCACTACTCCTGGACACTACGGTGTGAATAAAGATAAGTGTCTCAGATATAAGGGTTTAAATGACTGAGGGGAGTGAGCTAGTGTGCCGACTCAGCTCTTTGGTTTTAGAAAAGGTCAACATGAAATATCTCTTTATTACCATGGAAACTGACAGCTTAGCGCCCAAAAATAACTCATCTGATCTGAAGGACAGAGAGAGAGAGAGATGCTTTTCCTCCTTAGTGATGTTGCTCTCCTCTTCCAATGACTTGATCATGCTTCATTAACTCATTTGCAATGTGAAGTCATTTAAGCCGCAAATCATTTCAGAGAATTGTTTTAGAAGGACGTATCAGGAGGAGTCATATATGCTGTAATTACCTGATTCAATCCCAATTATACACACATTTAATAGTGCTGTTTTCTAAAATGACACCCTATTAACAGAACTTAGTGTATTGATGGTCTGTATTAACGGTCTGTATAGGCAGTCTGTGTTGACGGTCTGTAATAACAGTACTCTATTGACGGACTCTATTGACTGTCTGTAATAACAGTACTCTATTGACAGTACTCTATTGACGGTCTGTAATATCAGTACTCTATTGACGGTCTGTAATAACAGTACTCTATTGACGGTACTCTATTGACAGTACTCTATTGATGGTACTCTATTGACAGTACTCTATTGACAGCACTCTATTGATGGTCTGTAATAACAGTACTCTATTGACGGTACTCTATTGACGGACTCTATTGACAGTCTGTAATAACAGTACTCTATTGGCGGTACTCTATTGACAGTACTCTATTGACGGTCTGTAATAACAGTACTCTACTGGCGGTACTCTATTGACGGACTCTATTGATGGTCTGTAATAACAGTACTCTATTGGCGGTACTCTATTGACGGACTCTATTGACAACAGTACTCTATTGATGGTACTCTATTGACAGTACTCTATTGATGGTATTCTCTATTAATTGACAGTCTGTAATAACAGTACTCTACTGGCGGTACTCTATTGGCAGTACTCTATTGAATAACAGTACTCTATTGGCGGTACTCTATTGATGGTAATCTACTGTACATTGACTCTATTGACTGTCTGTAATCTATTGACAGCACTCTATTGATGGTCTGTAATAACAGTACTCTATTGACGGTACTCTATTGACAGTACTCTATTGATGGTACTCTATTGACAGTACTCTATTGACAGCACTCTATTGATGGTCTGTAATAACAGTACTCTATTGACGGTACTCTATTGACAGTACTCTATTGATGGTACTCTATTGACAGTACTCTATTGATGGTACTCTATTAACAGTCTGTAATAACGGTACTCTATTGGCAGTACTCTATTGACAGTACTCTATTGACAGTACTCTATTGATGGTAATCTACTGACATTACTCTATTGATGGTAATCTATTGACATTACTCTATTGATGGTAATCTATTGACAGTACTCTATTGACAGTCTGTATTAACAGTACTCTACTGGCGGTACTCTATTGACGGACTCTATTGACGGTCTGTAATAACAGTACTCTACTGGCGGTACTCTATTGACGGACTCTATTGGCGGTCTGTAATAACAGTACTCTATTGACGGACTCTATTGACAGTCTGTAATAACAGTACTCTATTGACAGTACTCTATTGACAGTACTCTATTGATGGTAATCTACTGACAGTACTCTATTGACGGCACTCTATTGATGGTCTGTAATAACAGTACTCTATTGACGGTACTCTATTGACAGGACTCTATTGACAGTACTGTATTGGCGGTCTGTAAAAACAGAACTCTATTGACAGTACTCTATTGACAGTACTCTATTGATGGTAATCTACTGACAGTACTCTATTGATGGTAATCTATTGACAGTACTCTATTGACAGTCTGTATTAACAGTACTCTATTGACAGTACTCTATTGATGGTAATCTACTGACAGTACTCTATTGATGGTAATCTACGGTTTGACGGTCTGTATTGGCGGTCTGTATTGACAGTACTCTATTGACGGTCTGTATTGACGGTCTGTATTGGCGGTCTGTATTAACAGTACTCTATTGACGGTCTGTATTTACAGTACTCTATTGACGGTCTGTATTGATGGTCTGTATTGACGGTCTGTATTAACAGTACTCTATTGACGGTCTGTATTGACGGTCTGTATTAACAGTACTCTATTGACGGTCTGTATTGACGGTCTGTATTTATGGTCTGTATTTTGGGGCAGCAGGAAGCCTAGTGGTTAGAGCGTTGGGCCAGTAACTGAATGGTTGCTAGATTGAATCCCCAAGCTGACAATATAAAAATATGTGGTTCTGCCCCTGAACAGGGCAGTTAACCCACTTTCCCCATCATTGTAAATAAGAATCTGTTCTTAACTGACTTCCCAAGTTAAATAAAGTTTAAATAAAATGTTTTAAAAAATATGCCATATTCAGAGAGGACATAGTCAAACTACTAGTGGTTGGTGAAAAGGGGAACATGCATATTTTGATGTGATCACTTTATTATAGACAGGATTACATCAACCAACTTATAATCATATAGTATCCTATCCAATTCTGATGAGCATCTTTTCACTCAAACTATTACTATAACATTCTGAAGCTGTAGATTAACATTTCAAGCTACCTCTCTAGTTTTATAAATTACTTTATCAATAATTCAACACAAACTACTGTTATTGCCTAAGCAATGCTTAGTTTTTTTTACAAATAAAATATTCTTAACATTATCACTTACAGAGGACTTACCAGTTCTCTTGTGTGTTGCTTTCCCTTCCTCATCACTGGTGGTAGAAAGTCACTGTGGACACTGGGGGAAAAATACATATTTCATATGGATTCAATATTTACCCTTCTTGTGTTGTGACACACAGCAAAACATTGTCTGTAAACAAAATGGCAACCTATATTTAGTCCTCTTCTTTTGACCAAGCACCATAGGGTATGTATTACTTACCCTAGGCCGATGTCTTGGATGAGTCCTTTCCTGGGTACCCAGTGTGAGTATGGTAGGAGCCTGAACCTCTCCACTCCTGTCGCTACGTAGTAGTGGTTGTTCTCTAGCTCCACTGAGCCGGATAATGGGGTCCCATCTAATGTGTACAATCTGACGAGAGAACACACAGAAAATACATGGTTGGTAAGTAGACTACAGTATATAGTTTAACCATCGGTGCCGGTGTTACTACAGTTAGTGTCATGCAACCAAATGGCACCCTATTCCCTATATAGTGTAATACTTTTGACCAGGACCTCTGGTCAAAAGTAGTGCACTCTATGGGGAATAGGTTGCCATTTGGGACATACAAATGTTGTAAAAACAAAAGCCAAACAAAACGCCTGTGGATAATCATTGAGAGATACAGTTTACTGGGTAGACCTACCTATGCACAGCACCAGTGCGAAGGTGCACTTTCTCCGTCACCATGGCCAGTACTCTCTCCCAGCTCCTTAGAGTATACTTTGGTATAAGTATCCGAGCTGGAGGAACCAAGACATCTCCATTGGTAAATACACTACAACAAAACAATACAACAACACAACATTCAGTGGCTCCATCCATCAACAAGGTTGTCTACATGTACAGTAATCTTCCTTTCCACCATAGCTACCCAACTGTTGAGTACTTGAGGCTTTAGCATACTATCTGTCTGTTTTTGTCTCCATTACCATGCCATTATTAATATGAAGAACAATATCATCCTACAAGGACATTCGCTTTTCTTCTCAAAGTTAAATGATGTGCAAGCGTTGCTGATTGTACCACGACTAGATGAACACCATGAGTTAAATACAAATGGCTTTGCAATTCCAATCCAATCTCAACTGAATCAGTTCAATGAGGCATGTGTGCAGTCTTCTATTAGCTTGACTCAGGGGTGGAATCTGTTAGTAATGGAGTGCTGTGTGTGTTCCACGTCACAAACAACGCCCTATTCCCTATATAGTGCAGTGTCTTTGACCAGAGACCCATGGGCCCTGGTCAAAGGTAATGAACTAGCTATATAGGGAATAGGGTGACGTTTGGGACGCTACCCATGGAGAGTCCCATTAGTAAAGGGACGACTGGGGAAATCGGTACTGACTTGATAGTGCATGACTCATGGAGAAACTTCCTCCACCGCGCAGGCACGATTATTCTGCTATGGACCACTGGTTTTATCTGAAAGGAGGGATAAAAAAAAGAGATAACCACAACCTCATTCATTCTGACTTCTGTCCCTCGCTCCATCTCACAGTATTTCATAGTATTCAAAATTATTTCAATTATCTGATGTACAAATGTGAAATTCATAACTGCAAGGTTAGCTACACACTGTCACTGGAAAGCAACGGTATATTTGAGCTTCTTGAAGCAATGTGGCAACAGCATCATTTCATTGGAATGTATACTATGCTCTTTTCCAGTATGCCTGGTAGTGGCAGCAATGGACATATCCAAACAATACATAGCCCATCATCACGATTCTCAGTTCCATTACACATTGGACAAAGGCATCTTCTGTAGGGAGGAGTTTGGTTAAGATCCCCGATGCTCGGTCGGAACATTAACATGCATCGCTTGCGGTATGGTTTTGACAGGTTCAATTGATACACACCTTGATAGGGTTAGGATTAGCGTTCCCACATGGCCATATCTCCATTTTACAGCACTTGTTTATGGAAAACAGACAGAAGACAAGAGGTGACCACCTATGTCAATTAGCTATCTAGCATGCTCTGGACACCTCGGTAAGAGTAAAGGCAGTGTAGTTTAATCGGCTGGGGGCACCTATTGTAACGGATCTGTGCAAAACTGATACGGAAACGGTGTATTTTTTATTTGAAGCATTCTTTCTCTCTGATGAAAGATGAGGGGCCATATGTTTTCGAAAACCGTATCGCTAGCGATGATTATTGACATTTCTAAATGTTAAAACACAGCGTCGGGTGTGTAATTCAAATGATGCAGTCGTGGGACACTAAAATGTGTATGATACGTTACGTTTGGGATGGTTACATAAGACAGATTACTTAAGACAAAAAGAAAAGGAGGGTGGTTGGTCAGGGTGGATGTATAGGTGTCTAACAACCCAAAGGTTGCATGTTCAAATCAGCTTTTTTACAACTGCTTTTTAGCTACTTTGCCATTACAATTACTTGCAAGAGGGATTTCTTATAAGCTTCCGGGTTAGAGTCCCACTCCTTGAAAGCGGCAGCTCTAGCCTTTAACTCGAATGCGAAACTTGCCTGTAATCCATGGCTTCTAGTTGGGGTATGTACGGTCACTGTAGGGACGACGTCATCGATGCACTTATTAATGAAGCCAATGACTGCTGTGGTGTCAGGCACCTAAAATTCTCAGACCATGAGAAACAAGATTCTCTGGTCTGATGAAACCAAGATTGAACTCTTTGACCTGAATGCCATGCGTCATGTCTGGAGGAAACCTGGCACCATCATTACGGTGAAGCATGGTGGTGGTAGCATCATGCAGTGGAGATGTTTTTCAGCAGCGAGGACTGGGAGACTAGTCAGGATCGAGGAAACGATGAATGGAGCAAAGTACAGAGAGATACTTGATGAAAACCAGCTCCAAAGCGCTCAGGAACTCAGACTGGGGCAAAGGTTCAGGACAGGACAATGACCCTAAGCACACAGCTGAGACAATGCAGGAGTGGCTTCGGGACAAGTCTTTGAAGGACCTTGAGTGACCCAACCAACCACTTAAACCCGATCGAACATCTCTGGAGAGACCTAAAAAATAGGTGTGCAGCAACGCTCCCCATCCAACCTGACAGAGCTTGAGAGGATCTGCAGAGAAGAATGGGAGAAACTCCCCAAATACAGGTGTGTCAAGCTAGTAGCATCATACCCAAGAAGACTCGATGCTGTAAATCACTGCCAAAGGTGCTTCAACAAAGTACTGAGTAAAGGGTCTGAATACTTATTTAAATGTATATTTACGTTTTTTATTTTCAATAAATTAGCAAACATTTTTTTTTGTTTATGTTTTTGCTTTGTCATTATGGGGTATTGTCTGTAGATTGATGACGAGAAAAAATATATTTCATCAACTTTAGAATAAGGCTGTAACGTAACAAAATGTGGAAAAAGTCAGGGTCTGAATACTTTCCGTAGGCACTGTATATGTGGGATTGGAAATGATACAGACAGTCACATTGATAGACGCCACAATCGATTTGCAATATTAAAGATGTTCCACCCCCTACATTTATTTTAAAAATATATTATAATAATATAATAGTAGCCTACTTGTTAATAAAATGTCTGACCTTTACATATTAGTTAGCCTACTTGTACACTTTGAAATTATATTACCGGTGGACAATGTACAGTATATAAGGCTCATTATACTGTATTTTGTACATGCCTTGTGCTTACATGAAATTGTTTTGTCAAATCCAACCCTTGTAATCTAGGTGGGAAAATGTCTGGAAGTAGGAGATGATGTGGTCCTTATATTAAAACATACACACAACTACTACCACCAAGTTCAATGCCAGATGCTTTTCTCCCAGAAGGTTTGAGTGGCACTTGGAGGTGCTACTGTGATAATGAAGATGGTTTGCCTAAGACTAACACAACAGGTACATTGTCTATTCTAAATGTGTTTAAATTGTAAAATAAAGAAAATAGTTGGGCTATAAGAAATACTTTTTTATTCAATGGGGCAAAGCAGAGATGACAAAATCATTTTAATTTCACACATACAACAATATAGCCTATTATTAAAGTACAGTGTGTTTACAATATCATGAACAATAGTATTTTACATGTTCCAAATTATATTTTATATTTTCATATGGTTTAAGGGAGCACTTTCGTCATGAAGACAAGGCGAAGGTGCTCTCTACTCAAATGGCACAACATAATCATTCATATGACAACCATCTTGCATAACTGAGTGATGTCTCCTTTCATATCTGGAAAAGGACTAAATAGAAACTGATGCTGCTGCAGCATTGTTGATCTTCACAGTGGGAACCCAGTCAACATGGGTGTCTTGATAAAGGTGGGAATCCAGTCAACAAGGGTGTCTTGATAAAGGTGGGAATCCAGTCAACATGGGTGTCTTGATAAAGGTGGGAATCCAGTCAACATGGGTGTCTTGATAAAGGTGGGAATCCAGTCAACAAGGGTGTCTTGATAAAGGTGGGAATCCAGTCAACATGGGTGTCTTGATAAAGGTGGGAATCCAGTCAACATGGGTGTCTTGATAAAGGTGGGAATCCAGTCAGTCAACAGTCAGGGTGTCTTGATAAAGGTGGGAATCCAGTCAACATGGGTGTCTTGATAAAGGTGGGAATCCAGTCAACATGGGTGTCTTGATAAAGGTGGGAATCCAGTCAACATAGGGAATGTCTTGATAAAGGTGGGAATCCAGTCAACAAGGGTGTCTTGATAAAGGTGGGAATCCAGTCAACATGGGTGTCTTGAATAAACATGGGTGTGGGAATCCAGTCAACAAGGGTGTCTTGATAAAGGTGGGAATCCAGTCAACATGGGTGTCTTGATAAAGGTGGGAATCCAGTCAACAAGGGTGTCTTGATAAAGGTGGGAATCCAGTCAACATGGGTGTCTTGATAAAGGTGGGAATCCAGTCATCATGGGTGTCTTGATAAAGGTGGGAATCCAGTCAACATGGGTGCCTTGATAAAGGTGGAAATCCAGTCAACATGGGTGCCTTGATAAAGGTGGAAATCCAGTCAACATGGGTGTCTTGATAAAGGTGGGAATCCAGTCAACATGGGTGTCTTGATAAAGGTGGGAATCCAGTCAACAAGGGTGTCTTGATAAAGGTGGGAATCCAGTCAACATGGGTGTCTTGATAAAGGTGGGAATCCAGTCAACATGGGTGTCTTGATAAAGGTGGGAATCCAGTCAACATGGGTGTCTTGATAAAGGTGGGAATCCAGTCAACATGGGTGTCTTGATAAAGGTGGGAATCCAGTCAACATGGGTGTCTTGATAAAGGTGGGAATCCAGTCATCATGGGTGTCTTGATAAAGGTGGGAATCCAGTCAACATGGGTGCCTTGATAAAGGTGGAAATCCAGTCAACATGGGTGTCTTGATAAAGGTGGAAATCCAGTCAACAAGGGTGTCTTGATAAAGGTGGGAATCCAGTCAACATGGGTGTCTTGATAAAGGTGGGAATCCAGTCATCATGGGTGTCTTGATAAAGGTGGGAATCCAGTCAACATGGGTGCCTTGATAAAGGTGGAAATCCAGTCAACATGGGTGCCTTGATAAAGGTGGAAATCCAGTCAACATGGGTGTCTTGATAAAGGTGGAAATCCAGTCAACATGGGTGTCTTGATAAAGGTGGGAATCCAGTCAACATGGGTGTCTTGATAAAGGTGGGAATCCAGTCAACAAGGGTGTCTTGATAAAGGTGGAAATCCAGTCAACATGGGTGTCTTGATAAAGGTGGGAATCCAGTCAACATGGGTGTCTTGATAAAGGTGGGAATCCAGTCAACAAGGGTGTCTTGATAAAGGTGGGAATCCAGTCAACATGGGTGTCTTGATAAAGGTGGGAATCCAGTCATCATGGGTGTCTTGATAAAGGTGGGAATCCAGTCAACATGGGTGCCTTGATAAAGGTGGAAATCCAGTCAACATGGGTGCCTTGATAAAGGTGGGAATCCAGTCAACATGGGTGTCTTGATAAAGGTGGGAATCCAGTCAACATGGGTGTCTTGATAAAGGTGGGAATCCAGTCATCATGGGTGTCTTGATAAAGGTGGGAATCCAGTCAACATGGGTGCCTTGATAAAGGTGGAAATCTAGTCAACATGGGTGTCTTGATAAAGGTGGGAATCCAGTCAACAAGGGTGTCTTGATAAAGGTGGGAATCCAGTCAACATGGGTGTCTTGATAAAGGTGGGAATCCAGTCATCATGGGTGTCTTGATAAAGGTGGGAATCCAGTCAACATGGGTGCCTTGATAAAGGTGGAAATCCAGTCAACATGGGTGCCTTGATAAAGGTGGGAATCCAGTCAACATGGGTGTCTTGATAAAGGTGGGAATCCAGTCAACATGGGTGTCTTGATAAAGGTGGGAATCCAGTCAACAAGGGTGTCTTGATAAAGGTGGGAATCCAGTCAACAAGGGTGTCTTGATAAAGGTGGGGATCCAGTCAACATGGGTGTCTTGATAAAGGTGGGAATCCAGTCAACATGGGTGTCTTGATAAAGGCGGGAATCCAGTCAACATGGGTGCCTTGATAAAGGTGGAAATCCAGTCAACATGGGTGCCTTGATAAAGGTGGAAATCCAGTCAACATGGGTGTCTTGATAAAGGTGGAAATCCAGTCAACATGATAAAGGTGGGAATCCAGTCAACATGGGTGTCTTGATAAAGGTGGAAATCCAGTCAACATGGGTGTCTTGATAAAGGTGGGAATCCAGTCAACATGGGTGCCTTGATAAAGGTGGAAATCCAGTCAACATGGGTGTCTTGATAAAGGTGTCTAGTCAACAAGGGTGTCTTGATAAAGGTGGGAATCCAATATGTCATAAAGGTGGGAATCATCATCATGGGTGTCTTGATAAAGGTGGGAATCCAGTCAACATGGGTGCCTTGATAAAGGTGGAAATCCAGTCAACATGGGTGTCTTGATAAAGGTGGAAATCCAGTCAACATGGGTGTCTTGATAAAGGTGGAAATCCAGTCAACATGAGTGCCTTGATAAAGGTGGAAATCCAGTCAACATGGGTGCCTTGATAAAGGTGGAAATCCAGTCAACATGGGTGTCTTGATAAAGGTGGAAATCCAGTCAACATGGGTGTCTTGATAAAGATCCGCTGGTGAACCTACAATAGTACATCAACAAATGAAACGCACCCCTGATGTTACAATGTCACTTCTTCAAGTCACCTATACCATCAGGCCACTTAAGTGTTTGGTTGTGTTAAATTCTTTCAGGTGTTTTAGTCATATAAATATTAAATATATCTATAGTCAACACAGCAGGTTGTCCTATCCCATTGAGGCCTTTGTCCTATGACCATACATTTTCCCTCCTCTTATGAATAAAGTTCTTAACAAATTATCATTGGGTTATTATATCGGAGCCTAGGCCTACTCTACTGACACTGACAATGGTAACCACTGACGTTTTTTGGACAATAATGTCCTCCAGGCTATATGGGCATCATATCGTAGAATTTGTGTCTCCCCTTTTCATGGTCATGGCTGAAATGGATCCATCTTTTGTCAAATTAACGTAATATTTTACATTTCATAGCAGATTAGGAAAATGTACGCTGCAGGTTAGGAGGATTAGCGTAGCAGGTTAGGATAATTAGGATAAGGTTAAGAAAAGGGTTAGCTAAAATCCCCCAAAATTACTTTTGACGTTCATTTGACAAAAGCTGGATCCCTTTTAGCCAGGACCCCCTTTCGGGCCTATATTACATGGCTGCATTCAAGACAAGGTCGTTTTTATTGACCTGTTGTCAGTGTCAGTAGAGTAGGCCTAGGCTCAGATCGTATAAAAAAATATATATATATATATGCTAATGTCTCCAGTCATATAAAGTGTAGTAGTAGCATAAAATGTTTATCAAAGGTCATATTTTTCCCGTGCAAAGGAAAGAAACTATCTCTGATATAGCCTATAAGCCTATGCCACTATACTCTTATTACTTATTATAAATTATTACTATCCAATCTACCCATCACATTATCAATAATAGGCTTACATTAGTCTGTAAATGCGATGATAGAGGCATGCAATCCTTTGTTATAAAGCAAAGTTTTTATGCTGAAAATAATTTCTTCCCCAAAACATGTAACTCACGCAACACATGCTAATAGCTAGACTTTAAGCAATCTAGCTGGCAAATTTTGGCAAACGTACTGTAGTGTTGTAAACAGCTGATTAGCATAACAGCTAAACTAAACTCGAAATCGATCAGACTTGACTTACCTGTGATGAAATGATCATTGTAGACCCTGTACTGACAGCTGTCTGGGTTCAGGTCTTGACAGGCATAAAGGTTTCTTCGCTTTTCTGACAGTTCTTGAGTCTTATCTCATTGGTATCCCCAATGGTGTTTCATAATTGCGTGGAATCTGTAATCATATTTGTGACTCACCACCTGGATTCGGTCTTATGTAGCAAAATGTCATTTTTTTTTTGCATTGGATAAAAGTAGACTCAGAGCTACAAAATGGTACACTACACTTTTGAGGAACACTGAGAAAGTAATTCTGCTTTGAAAGTTGATAAACTTTTGAGAAAATGGCCTTTGAATGTTATGCTATCTAGTAAAGAGCTCTTCTTTGTCAATACCCACTCAGCATCATTCACACCCTTTAAGCTTTAGCCCCATCCATTTCACACACTTGATACTTTGGCCAATGATTTGTTTACCTCTAGATTATCTTACCTCCCTAACTAGCTCTGCTGGCAACAATTTCATTGCACTTTTTTGCCGACTTTTATTTTGCCGATGTTTAGTGACACCGGCCATATTCAACGGGTGTTGTACACTTTAGCTTAAGACATGTAGCTAGCTAGCTAGGTAAACAATTGACCTAGCTAGGTAAACAACGTGTAAGATCACACACGTCACGTAACGTTAGCTAACGAGCCAGCCAGCTAATGTTAGCTAGTTAAACAACAATGAACCTAGTGCCAAATCATGTCGTGACTACCCTGCATGAATCTGCTGGGAGCTAACCAACCAGGTTAAATGTTAACTAGCAAAGCAAACGGTTCTGGGATACGAATAATAACGTAATACTCTTAACGTTGGCTAGGAAGCCAGCCAGCTAACGTTAGCTAGCTAGCTAGCAGTATATTTTAGTTTGAAATTATACCACTTTCTGTCAAAATTATAAAATGTGTAATATCTGAAAATGTAGCTAGCTAACGCTAGACTCCCTCATCATCATGCATGATGGACGCGTCTCCCTGTCATGGATGTCATGCTACGGTTGCCCTTGGTTTGAAGATGTAATCCGGAGACAGGTGTTTACTTAATCTCTTTAGCTATCATACTCTAATTCCACTGATTTCAAAACTCGATCCTCCAGAAAGTGGAGAGCAACACTTATGCAGCTCTACTACACTATACATATTTTTTAAAGCCGTGTTAGACAGGATTACCAACACAGACTGACCAGCTCAAATAGACAGAAGCCTTCTATATGGCAGACCAATGCGAACTCCTCTCGCGGCATGTCCAGCCCACTCATTATCTCAGCCAATCATGGCTAGTGGGAAGGTTACTTCCTTGATCTGTGGCTTAAACAACAAGGCTCGTCATTTAACAATTTGATTCGCATTTACAGATGACATACAAATGAGTTATTAAGGCATATGAAAGTTCACATTTTCCAGAAGGCATTTCTGCCAAAAAACGCATTTTTTACATGTATTTTTATTTAAAAGGTTAAAATGGCTCTCCTGTGAAGTCGTGACTTGCAACATATGCCTAGATTCCTGAAACGGGTCACATTTTTCCCCATTGTGTTTCCTGCCTTATTAGGATAGCCAAATACTCCACAGATAATCACTGTGGGGATAAATCAACTCGTTTTAGGCACTGTTATCATGCAGTTTGGAGTAGCCACTTGGCTGTTTTTGTCCTGCAGAATTAATGCGGTGATCTTCCAACATGGCCGCCACTAGGCATCGTACATCAACTGCAAGCCTTCTGCTGTACTTTTGGTAAATTCATAACATGTTATACTAATTATAATTCGTAACATATCATACAAAATGAATGATGACATCCACAAATTAATACATACCATACTAACCGTAACATATGATACTAAATGGGGTGTCCCGCATTTATGTACAGAATAATACGAAATAATCTGAGACCAGGTTGCAATGCCACCAATAGAGTACCATAGTTTGAGTCGTAATACTGATAAAACCTTGTGGTCAAACAGAGATATGGTTCCAATAATTTTTCCAACATTCATTTTTCCCATAGGGGATTTTTAGGGCTGTGTAGGCTTACCCTGGCATGACGTTTTGATAACTGTGTAAATCTCTCTAAGACAAGGTGACTTTTATCAATATATTCACCTGTATTTACCCCCCAAAATGAAATGCTAATTAGCTGCTAATGTGGCTATCATAAAGAACTACAAATGATGATCTGGACTAAACAGCCGAATCGAGGCAAATGTAAGAATTTCTGGATAACTATCTAATGTTAGCTAAATGTACTAATGAATTTAGTAATGTAGTAATGAAGTTTTAAAATGACACAATACCTGTTAGCAAAGGTGTCAGCTAGAGATGATATGCAGAAACTTGCAGGGATTTGTAGTTTGGCATGATGTCGATGAATAAAAAAAAGTAATGCTAATTAGCATTTCAATGATTTTAATGCTAATTAGCATTTTGGAATCGGACAGTAAATAGAGCTGAATGTATTGATAAAGCTCACCTTGTCCAAGAGAGATTTACATGGTTATCAAAATGTCACGCTAGGGTAAGACTAAATTAAACACAGCCCTTATGTTAAGGGTTTCTAAAATTCCTTATGGGGAAAATGAATGGTGGAAAAACTGTATGACCGCAAGGTTTTCTGGGTATTATGACACCTCCAATGTGGGGCTCTATAGTTTTTGAGAGATAGAGAATATGTAGCACCTGAATGACACTTTACTTACCACATCACTCTTCTTTCTTTGGGGCTTCTTCAAAGTGATGTGAAAGTAACTAAAGGGCACCAAAACGATGTGAGTCAAGTGACATCTTTACTTTCACACGATATTGGTCTAAGTCTATAGGCTTTTTTTTTCTTCATTTGACTATAACAAAAGTGATCATTTATTAACATTAGGCTATTGCATAGAGAAAGGAAGATATGTTTAACCGTGTGGAATATATGGCATAAAAAACGCTTACTTCATTTTTTTGAAACGCTCTGTCCCACCAGCAACATATATCTCTCCATGCTGCAAAGTCTCCAAACTCTGAATCCGGTGTCCCTCCCTAGGTGTGTAAACATTCCGCACAGCTCCGAATGGTGCCTCCACTCCTCCAGTCACGGTGTTCAGAAAGCTATCGAAAGATGACACTTGGCGTGGATTGATCACAAACCTCCTTCCGGGGAAAAACGCATCACCGTTCCTGTAGACCACCACGGTTTTGATAGGTGAGGGGTGAGAGCGAGATGTCGCTCTACCTGGGATTGCAGACATGGTTCTATATTCTCAGCAGGTTACAAACTAGCAGACAGGCAGCACAGATGGTGGAACTCCTTTCAGCCTGTCACAGAGGTCAAGTGTCAGAAGAAGTTGAATTAGCCAGTGGTTAGGTAATACCCTGGGGTATCTAGAATCAAGGCTACAGTGTTCAACCGACTGTGCAGCAGCATCTTATCAGGTATTCATGGAGTTTATCTAGGGACAGATAGGTTTGCAGAAGCTATTTTGTTTGTGACACACAGAAGGTGATTGATACAGTGTATTGTCATGGAAACTAATCAGGTAACGAAGTGTTTATGATGTCATAATCAACCAAGGGGCATGGAATTTTTTTATTTGGAATTTGCTCATCTGTTATCTGAATGTTACTCATGCATACATAGACATTAAATCCTACCAGCGACAATTATAATCTATGGTCTTCAAATTAAGCCTAGGGCCTATTACTTGATCCTCTCAATTCAACATAACACATGACATATCAAATTCCACTCTTTTTCATCAACTAGGCCTAGTAGATTAATCTTTCTTTTCCAAGCCTCACGTTCTGTGTCTTGGCTGCTTAGTAGAAAAGGTGGAGGTTGGATGACCTCAGAGTCTCATTCATCTAATAACTTCATCTGGGGTAATGACCAGACTCGTGTGACTTACAGGTCCAGGCAGCACCAGTCGAATCACCCGAACGAACCCCTAGAAGTGCATGTAATGGGCCTGAAACTAGGAAATACATCAAATTGATGTGTTATAGTTTGTTATAGAGAGACAATATGAAAGAGGGAGAGAGAAAGAGACAGAGAGAGAAGACAGATCGAAAGACTAAGATTGGCTGATATACCTTTACTGTATATCATCACTGGTTTTAATAGTCGTTTTAGTCCTGAGGCAGAATATACTGGTGCATGGAGGGTAAAATGTCCGACTTGTCGGACCAACTTGGCAGACATTTCACTTCACAGAAACTTGGCTGCAATTCATTAGAGAGAATAATTGTCAAGCACAACACCTCTCGAATAAGACAGATATCTATCTATCTTCCTTACATTTGCCAAGACCTGATTTATTCATTATACAGTACATACACATTGAATAATGTTTAATTAACTAATAAGCTTTTAAACACACAATTGCATTTCTCTCCATCTATCTGGAATATGGATATTTAAATGCACAATTCATTAAGATGTTGACTTTATAATAATATACTTTCCAGAGGAAAATGTCCATGCATTGAATCAAATGGAGTGAATGTTAAGGAAATGGTTGACATACTTTCTGTGGGGGCAGGAGCCCCTGCCACTTGTGTCCACGGTTGCTGCTCCACCTGCAACTCACATGTCTGTGTTCCAAATGGCACCCTATTCCCTAAATGATGCACTACTTTTGAGCATAGCCCATAGGGCTTACTGACTATAGGGCTCTGGTCAAAAGTAGTGCACTATATTGGGAATAGGGTGCCATTTCGGACGCAGGCACATGATGCCACTCCTCACGGGTCAAATAGCATGCTTCGATCTTACAGGAGTCTGGGAAGTTTCCTTCATCATGTTGACATCATGATACAGTTAGAGTAACACAATCTCTGTCTGGTGGGATGACTTACATCTCAGTAGACCGTATGTACAGTGGGCCAATGTGTTTACCACGACCTGTGGATGTTTCCATTGTGATAGCTTGTGTAACCTAACCTGTTACATTATAATAACATGTAACCAATGCCTGTAACATTGTAACTTGGCAGACTATTCAAAATCTAGTATTTGACTACAGTGGTTCAGTGTGAGTGAAAAGAGGGCACCAGGGATGGTGTGTGTGTGCCCTAACTACTCTATTTGAAATGGTTTGTCTCTATTGCGCTGGGGGTGTATTTACTACAAACCAAATGGAAGGCAACAAAAGCAAACGGACTGAAAAGGGGACCAACCTACCTGAATTTGTCCAATAGAAACTCTCGTTTGCAGTAAATGTTTGCATTTGCAGTAAATGGTTTCCTTTGAAAATAATTTTGGGGTCTTGGTCTACTGAACATACAGTGGGGCAAAAAAGTATTTAGTCAGCCACTAATTGTGCAAGTACTTCCACTTAAAAAGATGAGAGAGGCCTTTTATACTGATAACAAGTTCAAACAAGTTCCATTAATACAGGTAACGAGTGGAGGACATAGGAGCCTATTGAAGAAGAAGTTACAGGTCTGTGAGAGCCAGAAATCTTGCTTGTTTGTAGGTGACCAAATACTTATTTTCCACCATAATTTGCAAATAAATTAATTAAAAATCCTACAATGTGATTTTCTGGATTTGTTTTTCTCATTTTGTCTGTCATAGTTGAAGTGTACCTATGATGAAAATTACAGGCCTCTCATCTTTTTAAGTGAGAGAATTTGCACAATTAGTGGCTGCCTAAATACTTTCTTGCCCCACTGCAAGTCCATTCTACAGCATGTACCAAACTCTGAGCTCAGATGTTACCTCCACGTTTTTGGGTCTGTCCAGTCCACAGTCTCCCATCTATCACCATACCTAAAGAAGGTATCCCAGTTAAAATAGTCTGTAGAAATGTCTCGCTTTGTATATATTCATTACCAAGGCTATGAATTAATGTAACAAGAAGGTTATTTTAGGTAGGGTGGAGTTAATGTAGACCTGAACTGGGCACTGAACTGGAAACACACCACACAGTATAATCGCAAAATACCCAGCTTGTCATGTTCTGACCTTAGTTCTTTTGTTATGTATTTGTTTTAGGTTGGTCAGGGCGTGAGTTTGGGGTGGGTTGTCTATGTTCCTTTTTCTATGTGGTGTTTTTGTGTTTGGCCTGGTATGGTTCTCAATCAGAGGCAGGTGTCGTTAGTTGTCTCTGATTGAGAATCATACTTAGGTAGCCTTTTCCCACCTGTGTGGTGTGGGTGATTATTTTTTGTCCAGTGTTTTTTCAGCACCATACAGGACTGTTTTCGTTTGTCGTTTTATTTGTTTTGTTCAGTGTTCAATTATATGAACACTTACCACGCTGCACATTGGTCCTCCTCTTCTTCCACCACAGACGAGCGTTACACAGCTAGCACAGAGAGCGTGCCTATCCTATGGTTATTTTGCATACAACCTTCCCACAACTTTCTGGGAATGGTGCGGGATAGTTTCTTGGGTTTGGAACTTTCTCAGCACATTTAAGGAACTTGACAAACAAGTTATTTTCTTGGTCATTCATTACGTTTTCTAAAAGTTCAAACAAGGTTACATTGGGAATGTGCTCAAATATAATAGTGAGGACTGTTAAAAAACAACATTCTTCAGTGGGAACTTCAATACTTCAGCATAACGCTTCCTACAGGTTACTTCATGGTTAAATTTAAATTAATGTTCTCAAATTGCTCAGAGAACATTAAGAAAACTCCATAAAAAGCACAAGAAAACTTTAACAATTGACCAGCCCCCCTCCCTCCCACCATTCATCCTTCTGGCACTTCTTCGTGTTCTTCTTCAGACAGTGTTTCAGTTTGTTTGGCACATGTTCAAAGAAGCTTTGATGGGATCTCTCTCTATACTCACTCCAAGTGGACTAATGTCGCACTCCTGAGAGAAAAGGCAGTTGATAGCTTTGACTCGATGCTGTGTACAGGTTGTTGGCTCGGACTCAGGTAGAATTGGTGCAGGACCATACTGAACGCCATTGTCGCCATTGCTTCAGCCGGTTAGGGAGGGTTGAGGTTCACTGTTCTTGGTAAAAAATTTGCCCTTCCATGCATCTATACCATCTGTGGTCACCTTCACCATAACCTCGAGAGAGGACAGACCAGAACAACAGTTTAGTTTAGGGCATTTCTGAATCTGGAAATCCAGACAAATTATTTACTGTATGACAAATTATTACATCTATCTATATTATTCACACAAATTTTTAAAACAAATGTCAAAGAGAATAAGAATACACAGTTGAAACCATTTTTTACGAATTTGGCTTATATTCTCCTACCATCTTGGCAATCTCACTGCAGTTACAGGGTCAGGGAGTTAGAGGGCCAAATCTTAGGGAGATATAGCAGACCCAATCTGATGAGATTTGTTAAGGAAGCAAGACAACAACAAACAAAAAAACACAACAACAGCAATGCACTTCTTTATATAAAACTAGAGGTGGGGAAAACAATACACATCACTCTAGGTGGGAAAAACTTCAACCCATTTGGAGTAACTGTCAACCATTACCAACATATATTTTTCCTTTTATCGGCAGACGTGAAGAAAACAAATTTGCATTTTTCCCAAAGGGCCCCAACCGCATATATAACCTTTTAGGGCTTGGCGTCCCGCTAAATAATCATACAAATTGTGGACATTAAACATTTAGGTACATATAAGTGTCTTATATTGGTTGAAAGCTTAAATTCTTATTAATCTAACTGCACTGTCTGATTTACAGTAGCTATTAAAGTGATATCTTTTAAATCTTCCTCTGATTTGTCATCCAAAGTGTCCCAGCTATAACATGTAGTGTCGTTTTGTTAGATAACATCCTTCTTTATATCCCAAAAAGTATGTTTAGTTGGCACCATCGATTTGAGTAATCCACTCGTTCAACATACAAAAAAAGAAAGGAATCCGAAAATCTACCCCTAAAATTTGTTTCAACAAGTTAAAAGTTTGTAATCACTCCTCGGATACCCCAAAATGTAATCAAACTATAATATTTCTTACGGAAAGAAGTATGTTCAATAGGAAACCGATTTTAGCAGGTGCGTCCTGTCTTAATGGTGCGCGCAAACCAGAATTTCCAAGACTGTGTCCTTCTACTAAAACTGTTATTTCTTATTTGTTTTTTGAAGTTACAAGCCTAAAACCTTGAACATAGACTGCTGACACCCCGTGGAAGAGAAAGGAATTGCATCCAGGGAGCTAATTTTCCGTATGACCGTATACTTGCCATTGTAAGAGGATGGTCTCTCAAAACAAATGTATTCTGGTTGGTTTGTCTTTGGATTTTCTCCAACCATATCTATTGTGTTATATTCTCCTACATTATTTTAATTTCTACAAACTTCAAAGTGTTTTCTTTCCAATGGTACCAATTATATGCATATCCTGGCTTCAGGGCCTGAGCAATAGGCAGTTTACTTTGGGCATGTCATTCAGGCGGAAATTGAGAAAAAAAAGGGGCTTAGCCCTATTAAAAAACAACAACACTGCCTGTTAAATCAAAAATAAACTAATTAGAATAACAAATCAAATTAGAATTACAACTCTTAATAACTCCAAAAAGAAAGAAATATATCCCATAAAATATATTTGGTAAAATATATTTGGTAAAATAGACTAGAGACAGGTCTCCCTCATTCAGGGACAGTGCTCTCTCGCCTTCTTCTTGTGTTCCAAATCCCACACAGGACATTGCTAAATTATAAACTTCTTCCTAATTATTAGTGTTTACATAGTCCATTTAAATCTCACCCAATGTCTCCAGTATTTCTAGTGAGGGTGATCAGGCTTCACTAGGAAGTCAGAACAAAGGTCATTCAAATCCATTAAGTGTTTTCTTTCTCTTTTCTTTCCCTGTACCTCAGAAACCATTTTAAAACATTTCAAACATTTCCATCATTCTGCGTACCCAGTTTACAACCAGATTAAAAAGACTCTACACAATAAATTGAACACGGTATTCATAACAGTTGAGTTGTGCTGGTGTGTGTGTTAAAATGTAGGGCAAAAACAAAGAAACCAATGGCCAGGCCTTAATTATTTGGGAGCTCCCTTTACGGCAGAATCCGGATACTTTTATACTTTATAAAACTGCAGAATTTCCCTAAGACAACCGTCTCGGGAAACATTTCAAAGAGTCAGATCCAGAATCATTGTTAAACATGTAAAATCAAAACGTGTTAGAGGACATTCCATCAGTCCTATATAGAAATATACTTCAGACACATAAGATGAAACAGTCCCATCAAGCTGAATAGGCACCTTCTAAAGTAAACAATCCCAGAGCCCCTCTTGTAATCAAACTGTTCCTGGGACGTAAACTAGTCAAAATATTAAACCGATTGTTGAACAAATCTGCTAGGACCATCAAAAAATTGGTGCTGGCTTATCAGTTAAATATTCGGTACTGAAAAATGTTTACTTGGATCTACTTCAATTCTTTACACAGTTCCACGTAATAGAAACAGATTGTTTTTGAAGACATTACCTTCTTACTTAAATCCCTGGTGCTACCCAAACTATGGAACTGAGTAATACATTTTGCCAATTTCGAGCTCTATTAGCCCTACACTCACTTTTCGAATGACCAATGACCAACGGCCCCACACCTAAAACAGGGTGGCTTTCACTGTGACCGTATTAATCACACGCACGGCTGCAAAGGCAGCGGTATTGGATTCCACTCTCAAAACCTCCTTTACAATTTCATCCCATTGAAAAATGTTGGTCCACTACCCCCGCAATAACTGTAACGGCTGTTGGAAGGAGAGGACAAAGATGCAGTGTGGTACATGATTATTTTATTTAAATTGAACACTGAAATAACAAAAATAACAAAGAGAACAAACGAAACAGTTCTGTCTGGTGCAGACACAAAAACAGAAAACAACTACCCACAAAACACAGGTGGGAAAAGGCTACCTAAGTATGGTTCTCAATCAGAGACAATGATAGACAGCTGCCTCTGATTGAGAATCACACCCGGCCAAACACACAGAAATAGAGAACATAGAATACAAAAACATAGAATGCCCACCCCAACTCACACCCTGATCAAATCAAAATAGAGACATAAAAAGGATATCTAAGGTCAGGGCGTAACAGTACGCCCCCCCAAAGGTGCGGACTCCGGCCGCAAAACCTAAACCTATAGGGGAGGGTCTGGGTGGGCATCTATCCACAGTGGCGGCTCTGGTGCGGGACGTGGACCACGCTCCACCTTAGGCTTGGCCCACTTAGGTGGCTCCTCTGAAGTGGGGACCCTCGCAGTGGGCCCGGGACAGGAGGGCGACTCTGGCAGCTCCGGACAGGAGGGCGACTCTGGCAGCTCCGGACAGGAGGGCGACTCTGGCAGCTCCGGACAGGAGGGCGACTCTGGCAGCTCCGGACAGGAGGGCGACTCTGGCAGCTCCGGACAGGAGGGCGCTCTGGCAGCTCCGGACAGGAGGGCGACTCTGGCAGCTCCGGACAGGAGGGCGAGCAGCTCCGGACAGGAGGGCGACTCTGGCAGCTCCGGACAGGAGGGCGACTCTGGCAGCTCCGGACAGGAGGGCGACTCTGGCAGCTCCGGACAGGAGGGCGACTCTGGCAGCTCCGGACAGGAGGGCGACTCTGGCAGCTCCGGACAGGAGGGCGACTCTGGCAGCTCCGGACAGGAGGGCGACTCTGGCAGCTCCGGACAGGCCGGAGGCACAGGACTCACCAGGCTGGGGAGACACACAGGAGACCTGGCTCTGGGAGCAGGCACAGGACTCACCAGGCTGGGGAGACCTGCTGGAGGCCTGGTCCGTGGAGGAGGCACGGGATAGACCGGGCTGTGGGGGAGTACTGGAGATCTGGTGCGTAGCCTTGGCACCACTCTTCCAGGCTGAATGCCCAGTCTAGCCCGGCACGTGCGGGGAGCTGGAACAGGCCGCACTGGGTTCTCCTGGCGAACTGGGGAAACCGTGCTTAGAGCCGGCGCAGGATATCCTGGCCCGAGGAGACACACTGGAGGTCTGGAGAGCAGGGCTGGCACAATCACGCCTGGCTGGATCCTCACCAACCTGACTCTGCCACACTCCCCGTGGGCTGCCTCTCGGGCTTCCTTGCCAGCCGTGTTCCCTCAAAACGCTGGTTCCCTTTTCCTGCTGCCTCCGCTCTCCTGGCTGGCTTAACCTGTTCCCATGGGAGGAGATTCCTTCCAGCCAGGATCTCCTCCCATGTGTAGGATCCCTTGCCGTCCAGGATGTCCTCCCATGTCCAGTCTTCTCTTCCACGCTGCTTGGTCCTTTGGTGGTGGGTAGTTCTGTAACGGCTGTTCGAAGGAGAGGACCAAGATGCAGAGTGGTACGTGTTCATGATTTTATTTAAACTGAACAATTAAATAACAAAGATAACAAAGAGAACGAACGAAACCGAAACAGTTCTGTCTGGTGCAGACACAAAAACAGAAAACAACTACCCACAAAACACACGTGGGAAAAGGCTACCTAAGTATGGTTCTCAATCAGAGACAACGATAGACTCTGATTGAGAACCACACCTGGGCCAAACACACAGAAATAGAAAACATAGAACACAAAACATAGAATGCCCACCCCAACTCACACCCTGACCAAACCAAAGTAGAGACATAAAAAGGATCTCTAACGTCAGGGACAATACCCATTTTGATAACAGGTTTCCAACCTGCCATCAAAGCATACCTACACATTTTATCAACATACTCACATACCCACGCTGTGTTGGAATACCCATACATACCGGCCATATTCAACGGGTGTTGAGCATTCCTAAATTCATCAGTTATTCTGCGAATTTACAAAGCAGTCGATTTAACAGTGTCCATTGAGAATGCACAACGACTATACCATTTAGCTAAGCTAAGAATGATGTGAATAATCAAGTCAATAACCGTTGGGTAGTTAGAGAGCATATAGTTAATATAATGGCAAGTTCAATGTATTAGTAGCCAACTAACGTTAGATAGCTAGCTAACATATATTACCAGTACATACTGCTGTACACTAAATGGTTCATAGGGATAGCTTTACTAACAAATTGTCAGTACAAATTGTCATGTATAACGTACTGTAACTTATTTGAAAAGTCACTCTTTTTTAAAACTTTTCCAAAGGGGAAAGTCTACAAAACTTTATCCACTCTATTTATCACTGATTCTAGTTTTGGGAACAGAAAACTCAAATCAAATCTTAAATTGATGAAAACATTTGCAGAATGTAGTGAGTGGAAGCCCACCGGCAGGCAGTGGGAGAAGATGGAACGAGATGGATTTTGGCAGACCATAAATGCCAGCGGAATGCTAAAGAACATTAGCCAAATCAACAACTGAAAATCATTTAGCTGATGTCGGCACAGCACATAGAATCGTGGGGTTCGGCACAACAGCAGTCCTTGCATAAACTGCATCGTTAACAGGTCTGAGATCTTTAACAAAACGAGAGTCTGGACAAGGCACAATAGCTTCTCTTTCTATATCTGTCTTAGCTACCGAAACATGTGGCACCCTCAACTAAATAAATACAACAAAGCCTGTTCTTTAGTCAATTTCACAATCAGAGCACAAAATTGAGGCCCACTATACATGGGGGCTGCACAGTAAGCTCTTTGGGGTATCACTGCACAGTAAGCTCTCTTGGGGTATGGTCCCTGTCAGCCAATTCTGTTCATATTATACATATCTTGTCAATGGTGAGAAATTTGCGGTGCAATGTAAGCCAGTCTGTAACTGCGAGCAGTTGAGAAAATGTGTCTATAGGGTCATAATGTGACCCATCAATATCCTGTACGTCCTATGCATAGTACCAATCGCATGTAATCCCCAATTTACAGAGAAGATCTCTTCCTGACCAATTTACAGGACAACATGCAGAATAAATAATTTGACGTTATCAACTTTAACAGGTAGGGGCATCGTGAGCAACTCTTTCATAGTCACTCCCGAGGCTCCCACAGCGGTGACTGATTCATTTGACATGGGAGGTTTGGACATAGATTTAGAATTTATGACAGACATTGCAGCGCCAGTTTCTACTAGAAAATCGATTGACTCCCCATTGACAAAGAGACGAATCATCAGCTCCTCATGGGGGTTTTAAAAAATCTTTAATTGCTGTCCAAGAGTGTCAACTGTCTCTTCCTCACATCAGTCCATATGTGGGTTGTAGAGAGTTGTTTTCAGTGGAGGTCTGGTTTTTCTAACTCACCCCGCAGCCCTCTGTTTGGTAGATTCATTTCGACATGTTCATGCGAAACATCCCTCCTTTCCGCCATTGTAACAAGCAAAGTTCCTACCCTGTAGTGGTTGTCGTCCAGCCCATCCGTCAGCACTGGCTCCCCCTCCCCTTCTCTACCCCTTCCTCTTCCCCTCTGTCCATCATTTGGAGTAGCTCACTGAGCCTGCCACTGCTGGCCCCATCAATGATTTTTTAAAACAGAGTCAATGTGGGCGGTGTACGGAACAGATTTCCACTGCTCATGGGCCGCCTCCTAGGGGTCTGCTGGTACCCCAGTTGTATCAGGTCTTGTTGGGGGTAGAGCTGCGGCTGGGGAGATGGCTGAGCAAGTTGCTGTCGGACAACCAAGTCTGATACAAGGGTATAATAGGGGGGTGGAAAGTCATTATTATCATCATCACCCCTGTTTCTCCTTTTCTTATCTTCCTCCGTCTGTTTCTTCTTCTTACTTTCTTTCACCAATATTCCTTTAACTTTCCTGTCTGACTGTCTTTCGGCTTCCCTTTCCCACTTTCTAAACTTACCCCATTCTATTTGACATGTCTTGCCTTCTCTAACTTATTTCTAGATTCTGCTAATAACATTTCACTCAATGCCTTTAAATGGAGAATCTGCTACCTTGTGCCAGAGTGGTACCAGTGGAGATTTTAGCATGTAAATCTTGGTGGGGCAAGGAAAATAAATAATAATAATTGGGATGCATGCCAGCAGAACTGCACAACAAAACACTAAACCATACATTAATTGCACTTTAACAGGTGCCCACAAGCTGTTAGGGCCTACATAAAGCTGTCCTAACAGCAGTCCCAAAATCTTACCACTGCTATATCTGGAGGAGCCTTGTCTGGCAGCGAAACAGTTAATTCAGCCTCATTTACTGCCTTTTCAAAAAACATAGCTGATATGGCTGACTTGCTTAAACAAATGTGGTTTCCAATTGTGATGTACAAATGATGGCATAATGGGACAACAAGCGGATAAGAGGCAATCCGTAATTTCAAGTAAGACATCAATGAGCGAGCTAGGACAGAAGTAGTCTATGTAACTATTTGTTAAGCACTTTTGAAATGTACAGTGACAGAATTCAGAACATGGGCTGTTCTTACAGTGTTCTTCCTGTACACCAAGTCAGAACCGTAGGATAAATAAATGAGGCATATAAGCAGACAATGAAAGCTTTACAAAATTTGATGATTACATTTCTCTAAAACAGGTTATTGGTTACATGTGCACCACCAAGTCAACAGTAAGCGAAATTAAGAGGGGTAAATAGACCAAATTATTAGGGTGAGGCAAATGGGCTACTAACAGCTTACTACACAACATACACAGTATTACTTTCTTAGCTACAGTATACATATCTCCCTGGCATATTACATCAATTCAGCAGCATACAAGACATTTTTGGACTCACCTTGTGATGCTGTGCTCACTTGAACAGGAAAGTGGAAAGGGCAAATTTTGCCCTTTCCTTTCCATTTTGCCCCTTCATGGGCAAATTTTGTCATCAAAGTCTGGCAATCTCTGGATTTATGGTGTTTTCAAGAGAACTGGAAACTCTGAAAAAAACATGGTTGAATCATGATGACGTCATTGATCTTCAAGTCATAGTTCTA
Source organism: Oncorhynchus keta (assembly GCF_023373465.1). NCBI lineage: Eukaryota > Metazoa > Chordata > Actinopteri > Salmoniformes > Salmonidae > Oncorhynchus > Oncorhynchus keta. The sequence goes on from NC_068439.1 coordinate 71,954,704, forward strand.
GAAAGAGGCCACACATTTCCCAGATGGAGTTAATTTTTTCCGGAATTCCCAGTTGTCTTGAACTCACTGAAGTCAAGCACATATCATGCTTCATTGACAGCATGGCCAATGTTGAACGTTTATTATTTTAAACTTGGAAAAGAGACACAATCCCAGATTTGGGACCACACAACCACTCCACTGAATAGCAGGCTAGTGATTGCTTTGCAATGCTTGCAGTTAGCCACGGTCACTGATTCTTTCCCAAACACTCATTGTTGAATTAGCGATTTCCAACTTGTTGTGTAATGTTATTGTCCAATGGCTGGTGAGCACCGATACATTTTATCTATAATTTCTCATCATTAATTCTCTTCATATGACAAGGATTAAAAATTGTTTTACAGTCCAATCAAAGCTACTGTAGATATAACGTGATTTGACGTCATTTTATCTGTGGCAAATAGCCTTGAGCAAAACAACAGTGTTTAATTAAGAACGTCTTCCTTTCTTATCATTCAAATGAGATCATTTTTTTATTTTTTATTATTCTATGTCATTTTACATTTTATACCCACATGGAAGTTATGCAAATTTCCCATGTAGGTTTACATTTATAGCTGGTTTCAAAATCTTACCAGTACACTGATTAATACATTTTCTTAAAAATAAAAAAATGTTACCTGCAGGAATATATATTTTTTTCTATCTCAGGATTGTGCCCTGGGATCACATAACTCGTAACCCTGTCATATCCTCCCATGGTCACTTCTCTGCTTCAACAGAGAAACAACCTCTGTCCCTGACCAGGATACTTCTATTTCAACAAAAATATCCCATTTGGAGATGTTCATGCTCTTACAGGATCACCCTGCATCAACAGCCTAACCTGTTGAAACGGGTTACGGGGCTGGCAGGATTCCACAAAGATCCACAGGTCTTGTTAGTGGCTCTTCACTAAGAGGCTAGTACAATCAGTCTTCACAAGCAGTTTTAATTCTCAATGTATCTCAATGGCACAGCACACAGGTGAAAGCCCAATTAACTAGTATAAAAAGAGTCACAAGCAAAGTGTACACAATACTACAAAGCATGAATATACATTTAGCAAACCCTTACATTTAACCTGCAAATGAACACAGTATCAAAACACTAGAAGGACCTTACTGGTGGTCTCTAAGACCACACAGCTACCTAACAAATTGAAGTCAAGATTACAGATGGCAAGAAATGCACTGCCATTGTTATGTTCCTAGCCAGTAGGTGGCGACATGCACACTCAATTGTGCGAACAGCAATATATTGTTGAAGAAGAAGGTGATGGCGCATTTAAGCCCTGAACAATGCCTGACAGGCAACTCCTTCTCCCAGGCTGCACGTCGCCCCCAAGACCACAGCCAATCGCATTCAAGGAACATAGCAGCTAACTTGGCTAATCTTGTGAGCTAGCTAGTTAACTAGGTGATCTTGCTGTCTATGGTATCTAGGCAGAATCCTGATTTATCAGCCTCTGAAGCTGCTATTGAATCTGATAAATTTCTAAGGCTGAAATTGAATCTGATCAGGAATGGAGCTAATTTACTCTGTAAATGTAATCCACAAAACATGAACTGTCTCTTATAATTATACACAAATCAGTTATGCAAGTTAACAACCAGTACAGATAACAAGCTAGTTTGCTAACAAGACTACATAGATAACTAGTTAGCTAGTTTGCTTACAAGACTAGCTGAGTTAGCTACAGTGTTACTTGCATGCGATTTGCTGTGTTCTTGGGGGCGGCACGCAGCGTAGGAGACAGAGCTGCCTGTCGGGCATCGTTCAGGGCTTAAATGCCCACAAGCATGGGTGTGTAGGGCAGACTAAACATCCGAGAATACAAAGAAAGAGGCATCATGGCCGAAATATCTCTGTATCTCACCAACGTGAATGTGTCTTTGGGCCAAACGATGGACGTAGAGAAGGTAGGCTCGGCAGGTCAAGATTATGAAAAATGTTTATTATCGGTCCTTTATATTTCGGTGTTTTCAGACCAGCTGGCTAGCGTTAGCTAGTTAACGCTACTACCATTTAGTGCATCTATGTTTTCGTGCCTGTCATCGTCTCATGCTGACGCTTAAAACGTAGGCCATACTACGGGTAGGCCTATGTAAAATTCGGACATTGATAAATATAGAAATGGTTGAGTATCTAATTGTGTGTAAGCAGCAGCCTGTCATCAACAAGCTGTGTGTGTGTGTGTGTGTGTGTGTGTGTGTCCCAGATCCCCAACACAGGGAAGGACTTTGAGAGTGTCGAGCTGGGAGACCTGGAGAAGGGGGATCAGAAAGAAGAGAAAGCCCCACGAAGGATCATCCATTTCTCTAGTGGAGAAACCATGGAAGAATACAGTACAGACGAGGAGGAGGGGGAGGACAAGGAACCAGAGAAGAAGGACCTACTGTCCCCCCCTGTCGATGCGGTGAGGGTGTGTAGTGTGTTAAATAGAAGTGTGTGTGTGTGCGTGTTTTTAGTTTGTGTGTATTTTACTGAAATGTATGATTAACGTCTGTACTTCCTATAATATGTGTTCCAAAACCTGTTAATAACCCACGTTTGTGTGTCAGAACAAGCTGACCTGGGGCCCGTACTTCTGGTTCCATATGTGGAGAGCAGCTACCTCCACTGTTTCAGGTGGGTGCCTGATATGAGACAATATGTATTATAAACCTCTAGGGTTGATGGCCTTCTCCTGCCGTACACTACATTGATACTGCCTTGAATACTATGCTGTTGGTAAAACTCCAGAATGTGTATTTCAGCTTGTGACTACCTCGGGGAGAGGATGGCCTCGCTCTTTGGAATCACATCGGCCAAATACCAGTACGCCATCGACGAGTATTACAGGATGAGGAAAGAGGTATGTACACAACAAGCTGATGAGGGCCATCACTAAGAGGGCTTACGTCTTGGAAGGGATGCCTAAAGTGTATATAATTATAGAAGGGCATAGATGCTTTGAATGTCTATAAGAGTGTTGTAGTAACAGTAACCTAATCCCCAGGCTCAATTGCTACTGCATATAGAGCCTGGAAACACTGTGCAACAAGTGGGAATTGAAAGGGTGGGAGAGCGAGCCTGCTGCAGGTGTATTAGATGGGACTTTGAAAAATGCTAATAAAGAATACTAGTATAGAACAAGAAGGCCCTCACACTGTTAAAGCTCCCAATTCACCACTTTATTGACTACGTTTCAAACTGAAACAGATCTTGGTCATCTTGGTCAGGTCAAAAACACTCTAGTATACTACGACAGTGGTATTCAAAATTGGTGTTGCCACCCGGGGAATTGCAATGGGTTAAAAAAATTATATATATACAGTGGGGCAAAAAAGTGTTTAGTCAGCCACCAATTGTGCAAGTTCTCCCACTTAAAAAGATGAGGCCTGTAATTTTCATCATAGGTACACTTCAACTATGACAGACAAAATGAGGGGGGAAAATCCAGAAAATCACATTGTAGGATTTTTTAAATGAATTTATTTGCAAATTATGGTGGAAAATAAGTATTTGGTCATAGCCTTATTCTATAATGGATTTAATTGTTTTTTTACCTTATCAAACTACACACAATACCCCATATTGACAAAAAAAACTGAAATATACCATTTTCGTAAGTATTCAGCCCCTTTACTCAGTACTTTGTTGATGCACCTTTGGCAGTGATTACAACTTCAAGTCTTCTTGAGTATGACGCTACAAGCTTGGCACACCTGTATTTGGAGAGTTTCTCCCATTCTTCTCTGCAAATCCTCTCAAGCTCTATCAGGTTGAATGTGGTGCATCGCTGACAGCTATCTCACCAGAGATGTTCTCTCGGATTCAAGTCCGGGCTCTGGCTGGGCCACTCAAGGACATTCAGAGACTTGTCCCAAAGCCACTCCTGCGTTGTCTTGGCTGGGTGCTTAGGGTCGTTATCCTGTTGGAAGGTTAACCTTCACCCCAGTCTGAGGTCCTGAGTGCTTTGGAGCAGGTTTTCATCGAGGATCTCTGTAATTTGCTCTGTTCATCTTTCCCTCAATCCTTTTGGCAACCTCCAAGCGGGCTGTCATGTGCCTGTTACTGAGGAGTGGCTTCCGTCTGGCCACTCTACCATAAAGGCCTGATTGTTGGAGTGCTACAGATATTGTTGTCCTTCTGGAAGGTTCTCCCATCTCGACAAAGAAACTCTGGAGCTCTGTCAGAGTGACCATCGGGTTCTTGGTCACCTCCCTGACCAAGGCCCTTCTCCCCCGATTGCTCAGTTTGGCCGGGTGGCCAGCTATAGGAAGAGTCTTGGTGGTTATAAACTTCTTCCATTTAAGAATGCAGGAGGCCACTGTGTTGTTGGGGACCTTAAATGCTGCAGACATGTTTTGGTAACCTTCCCCAGATCTGTGCCTCGACACAATTGTCTCGAAGCTCTACAGACAATTCCTTTGAAAAGAAATGGGGGTCCCCGCTGAAAAAGTTTGAATACCACTGCTCTGCGAGTATTACAGGATGAGGTAAGAGGTAGGCCTCTACAGTTGTTTAAATCAGTATGAAATTACTAGTCTCACGTTGATCACACCACATCTGTCTGGGGTTTCGGTTATGAGATCACTAACACGGAGCCACATTCACTTGAAATGGATGCCTAAAGGGCATTGATGGTTCACATGTTTATGTGCGTTCCATTAACAACTTCTTTTCTTTGCAGAAGGAGGAGGAAGATGAGGACAACCGGTTATCAGAGGAGGCAGAGCAATACTTTGTCGAGAATCAGGACGAGGAGATCCATGGACCAATGACGGATCAGCCAGAGGGAACCGCTACCACCCCCCACTCCACGGACACCTATGAGGTTGAGAAAGAGGCCAAGGCCACGCCTACTGCCATCAGGGTCCCAGCCATTGTCACGACAACAACCTAACTAACTTCTGGAGAGATGATTATGTGTTGTCCATGTTTGTTATGTTTTAATTTGTCAAGGAGGTGGAGGCGCTCTGGGGTCTGTCTCTCTGATAGTGCTGAACGATTAACTGAAATTTTGTGTGCATATTGCACAGTTTCTCTAGAGATAAATCAGATCCAGACTGAACTGTGCGATGTAGTACGGCGTTGTAGTTTCCAACAGGCCAATATTCTACATAGTTTAGTGTGTAAAATGTTGTAATTAACTATAATACCCATAATCCATTGCGCATCTACTTGTCCAGTCTGTTTCTTTTACTGCTTCTACGGAAGAGAGAAGAATGCGAGATTGTGAGGTGATCTAGAGAGCAGCTGTTGCGGGGTATCTACCTGAAAATGCATGATCTAAGTGATTGATAGGAATCACTTGGTATTCAGCCGTCAAAAGTATGCCTTATTTACATTTTAACAACTACATTATTAAATAGTGATTTTGTCAAGCAGCAGCTCTATACATATGACTTGGAATTGAATATAAATGAATCAAATAAAACAAATGTAATATACACAACTGAAATATTTGATTAAAGTCATGTGAATAAATGATGGTTAATAAGTATAATGGGCCGTCACTACCATCACGGTACTTTTATTAATAGTTGTATTCTGTGTTACAGCATTCAACCCACATAATGCATATTGCATTTAATGTTTGCAAAAATTATTGAAATTGAAAACCATGATTATTTTTGAATGATCGAACCGAAACAGAACCGACCTCAAAACACTAATCGCTCAGCACTACTCTCTGAGCTCACATTTGGTTGTGGATATGAAGGAGCCATCTATAAACCTGGGAGTCAGACCTGCTACTGCTTTAGCCCACGCCTCTGTCATGTCATTAATACCAGACTACAAAGAACTATGACAACAACCAGTGAAGGACGATGACAGAGTAGCGACAAAGAAGTTAGTCGGTTGAAGCAGAAGCTGATCCGACTACCAGGACTAGCCTTCAGTGATCCGACTACCAGGCCTAGCCTTCAGTGATCTGACTACCAGGCCTAGCCTTCAGTGATCCGACTACCAGGCCTAGCCTTCAGTGATCCGACTACCAGGCCTAGCCTTCAGTGATCCGACTACCAGGGCTAGCCTTCAGTGACCCGACTACCAGGGCTAGCCTTCAGTGACCCGACTACCAGGGCTAGCCTTCAGTGATCCGACTACCAGGCCTAGCCTTCAGTGATCCGACTACCAGGGCTAGCCTTCAGTGGGCAGTGCCACTGTCCTTTCTATAGTCCTATAGTACAGGCACAGTGTGGTACGGTAGTAGTACTGTGTCGTTTAACTATGTGTCTCCAGTGGCCTTACCCCTAACTGGAGGCTGGTCCTAACATTCCAACCTCGTGTCTATCTATCTGGTGCCTCTGAAGGGCTGTGTTTTTTTAACCTAAACCACAGAGCCAAGTAGTAGCCTAAACCTTAATGCACTCGAACACAGGAAGCATTCCTCCTTTATACACTACTACTAGCATGCCACTCACTTTGTTTTCATTTAGACAACATTTGTTTAAATACGTTGTTGAGCACTGACCTAAACATGGTGTGTTGTTTCCCTGTGTAGAATTACTGGCTTGTGGTCACTTGGTGAGTTGTAATTTGGAACATCTTTTCAGGCTGTTGGTGTAGCTGAGATTTTGTAAAGGCAGTATAATCTGTCATATTTGTTTTTACTAGTCCATTGGCCTAATGCACAGTTGCCCTTGTTGTAAAGGAACTGTATGTTAAACTTTTATTTTGATATTCACATATTTATTATTATTTTTGTATTTTCTGAGCACTTTTTTACAACGTACTTTATGTAACAACACCTTGATAAACTGTTAATAAATATACTTAACTATGCTTTAACTACAGTATTTGCTAATCTGTCTGTCATGTTGGCCAGTCAGCTAGGATCTGTGGTGGATTCTCTCTGGCTCATGTGGTGGTACTGTGTCAGTGAGTGACACGTGATTGTCTTTATTGGTTAACAAAGACTTCTGTGTCCTTTTCTGGAACTGCTTGAGGTGACATTCTGTTGGCTAACCTCCCAATGCAGCCAATCCCAGGTCAGGTCAGTGTGTGGGCTTCTCTCTCTAGTCCAGAATGACCTACAGCTATGACCTCTCTGTCAACATTAAGAGATAGCTAGAAACCCATACACTGTGACCTGCTGATCTCCATTCACTTACCATAGAACATATAGTGTCTCATAGGAGAATGTAGGAGTGATTTCTCTATGGATCATAATAGCCAAAAGTAACTGTATATTTAATTTATACACCATATTGGCAATTCACCCGTTTTAGGCTAAGCTTATTCATACTTTATGGCACTGTAGTTCTGGGTGGTTGTACCATGGTGAGACAGACAGTTCATCGTTACTCAGCGTTGCGTAGCATATGGGGGTCTGTGCCATGAAAGCATCCAGCCAAACTACACAAGGACAGCCTTATACTGCAAACAAACCCTCAGTCATCCCACTGTCCAGTCAGCACGGCCGGACACAGTGACACTCACGGACAGTTCACTACGGCAACAAAATAAGCTATAGACAGACAGAGTGGCACTCATACACCAGACTGAGACTGGCAGTGGATCATGATGGATTTTTGGGTTTAGATGAAATGTTAGAGTAACAGCTCTGTAACTATTGGGTGACCAACTCGAGACGCTACACTGTCATTCCACTAGATTCTAGAAATTCTAATCCAGTGACCAAAGACTAGCAATACACAAATATTCCACTAGAGGGTGGTATTGTATAATTATAAAGGAGGCTGAGGGGTGAGACAACGAATAGAGCTCGCCATCTTGTAGTTCTAAAAAACAGAAATTAGTTACCTCTGGTTCGTTCAGCCATTGCTATGGGGGTAATGAATTGGGTTTTGGGATAAATGCCAAAAATAAGGTCTGAGGTTAACACGGGTTTAGGATAATATCAGTCAGTTAACATGACCTCTATGAATTATGAAGCCTTTATGTGCTTGTTTTGATTACACAAATACTTCACAATTCACAAAAAGTGATAGCTGAGGAAGATTATCTCAGAACAATACGTCTAAAATATTCTAAGCCTGTTGGAAGTCTTTTGGCAGTTGTGTGTGAAGAGAAGAGAAGATCATCTTATTCCCTGGCCTGAGCTTGGCAGACATTGATAAACACAGCAGTCATCTGGGACAGTGTGTGTGATAATGGGTGTGATTAAGGAGGGAAAATCCAGATTAACGCCACAATGCCATTTCTTGTGTGTGTACGTGTGTGTTTGCATGCATGCGTCAAATATTTGCTTATACTTTATATCTCAAATATTTACATATATCTCAATCTGGGAACAACGCGTGCATCTTCCTCATTTCCCTCATCCAGCCATTGTACCTTAGCCTGGTCCCACTGTTTGGCATGACAACTCCAGTATAAAGGAGTTGGCTGCAGCACATAGAGTAGTATAGGACCAGACGAATGGTACCTGGCTGGTTGAGTCTGTCAGACAAGGCCTGGCGACTTTGCTAAAGCGGAAACACACAGTCGTCCAGGTTCTAGCTCTCATAGCTGATGTAACTACATCCTCTAGTTCCAGATGGCACAGTAATCACTAGAGCAGACTCTTTAATAGGAGGGCATAGCAGAGTTGAACAGCTACCTGCTTAGCCAACCAGCCCAGCCAGACGCCCACTGAGTTGAGAGATGAGAATAGCAGCAGCCATCCCCCTCTCTGCCTCCTCCACAGTGGGGCTCTGCTGCGGTCAGCCAAGCCTCTTATTTAGGCCCTACTGTCAGTCAGAGGAGAAGGGGATTTCCACACCACTCAGTCGTGTGTGTGTGTGTGTGTGTGTGTGTGTGTGTGTGTGTGTGTGTGTGTGTGTGTGTGTGTGTGTGTGTGTGTGTGTGTGTGTGTGTGTGTGTGTGTGTTTGTGTGTGTGTTTTGTGTGTGTGTGTGTGTGTGTGTGTGTGTGTGTCTGTCTTTTTGTGTCTGTCTGTGTGTGTGTGTGTGTGTGTGTGTGTGTCTGTCTGTCTGTCTGTCTGTCTGTCTGTCTGTCTGTCTGTCTGTCTGTGTGTATGTGTGTGAATGCTTCCTTATAAGGTTACTAACAGCCTGACTAAAATCATGGTCTCCTCTTCTTCCCTGTCTCTCCTGGGGCAAAACAACATAGAATAAGAATACTACAAACCTGGAATGCATGGCATGGAAGTCTTGGAGCTAAGGAACACCCTTCAAGAACATTTTAACACATTCCTACAGACCAAATGGAGGAAAGGGACAACATGCATGTTAGTTGGTATTGCGCAGTTTCATGCAAAGTGTTATTGTGTCTAACTTCTCAACTTTGCATGTTACATTCTAGTCATAATCTGAAGTTTATTGCTTTGAATTGTATACTTTGCATACTGCTAGGAGAAGACTGGTCTTTTAGTAACATGAGGCACATTCCATAAAACAGCATAAAGTAGCAACCTACACCGCATGGTGGTATTTCTTTAATAGTTCTTATAACTTCAAACAATTGTTAATGGCATCAAAGGCTAAATGAAATGGGGATCATTTTAGATCCTTAATGAGTACCATATAGGCTGTTTTTTTGTTGTCGAGTGAGCAGGCTGTTTTGTAATAGGTCAATGTTGCTTGTCTGGTCAGACTTGCTAAGTGCGTTCTTCAGTAGCGTTAATGACACAATCTGTACTAGTGCACTTCACACACACAACCCTGGTCTGGAAAGTCCCAGACACCACTGATCTGCACGGCCTCCTTTCTGCACAGCCTACACACAGCAGCAAGGCTGCTAATAACATACAGTAGGTGCCACCATAGCAGACACATAATATGCAACCATGCATTCACAAACTATACTGACCTGCAGCTGCTGACATATTCATGGGCCAAATGTCCATTAAACCAGAAACCAATTCTAAAGCCCTGGCTAAACTGTTTCTCATCAGACATGGCAGAGAAATTCTAAGTGTGTGCCCTATTCCCTATATAGTGCACTACTTTTGACCGAGATCCCTATGGGTGTCATGAATAGGGTTGGGATGCACACTCCATTTGGGATGCACACTCCGCAGTGTGTAATGAGAAACACTACTTCACTAATTCACAGAGCGAGGTGCCAAATGACCATTGACCTCTAGTAGGACTTTTACTTCCTGATTTGGCCACCGGAGATCTCTCTGAAATCCCCCAGACTTTCCCTCCACCACCTTTCATCCTTTATACCAGCTTGCAGCAGATAATGTGCTTCACAGACTGAGACTGAGACTGACTCCCATGCATCCGCCAATTGCTCTGAGTCTGCAATTGGTGGCCTGGCTAGAAGTAGGGCTTGAGCTGGTGCTAGCTCTGCCTCTGTCTGTGTGTGGTAGGATTGGCCTAGGGCTGGTACTGGCTCTGTTTATGTCCAGCTAAAGTGATTTTCCAGATTCAGAGCAGGGCAGAGCGGAGGCCAATAGCACTACTATACCATGGAGAAGGATGGGGGTTCTGGGTAGTTCTGGGCCAGCTGTATGTAGTACAAATAGACCAGATGCACATCTGTGATAGTTTGAACAGGGGGAATTCCTCTCTGTGCCGCCACACGTTGTTTAGTATAATGATTCCCTGAAGAAGTCAGAACAAAGGGAGGTGCTCGCTTTCCTCTGTTAATCATTCATCTCCCCATCCTTCCCCCAATTCTATGCATCTATCCTCACTTCCTCACAGACAGACAGTGAGACAGACATACAGATGGACAGACGGACCAATGCCTTTGTGTTGGGAGGTTGAAAGAGCCAGATATAAAAGCACCAGTCAAGGTAAATATACTGCATCTGAGGGAGAGACAAGCTCTGTCTTCAGCTCAGAAGTATAAAGTGCAATACCCCAAGGTCTTACACCTCAACACGTGTCCTCTCCTCACTCTGGTTAGGGAAGAATGAAAATAATCTCACCGCAGAGCCTCGCTGCATGCAGCTACAAACACAGCCACTCAAAGCCTTAACTCGCCATGAAAATCCAGTACAAAAAATGTGAATAACAGTTTAGACTTTAATGAGTGTGGCTAGCAGGTAATTATACCCACCTGCACTAAAAATATGTATGGTTTTACCGCCCCATGTTGCATGGGTTGTTGTAAGGCACAACAAAAGCAGGGAATTTCCTCCTGTCCCACTCAGGAGGTTTGTAAGTCCTTTTCACCATCCTTTTGCCCTGGACAAGATGTTCCGATTGTCCAACTCTCAAATGCACTTCAATGACATGGTCTGGCTCTACAAAGAAAAGTGTTCCTCTCCTCACATTCTCCTATATCTATATCTATATCTGTTGGGCTTGTGTTCTGTTGATCTCTGCAATAATTCTAATCAACTGAGGAAAAAACCCTGGCCACCAGACTTATGAAAATAAGATAATTAAGAAATTGAAGGTAAATAGTTTGGGTGAATGAAACCTTCCTTGCCAGGCTCATGGTGATACCATGGTAGTGTAGGTCTACCGTCGTGTTGAAGACACGTGGTTTGGATTGCGGCTAGGGAATGGTGAGATTTGGGTGTTGTGAAAATGTTGGACCAGGAAGTACTCCAAGCCATGGTTGTGGGTGTGAGGGAGAGCTACAGTATGTCCCACACTACATTTTTTTTTTAACTAGGAAAGTCAGTTAAGAACAAATTATTATTTACAATGACGGCCTACGAACAGTGGGTTACCTGCCTTGTTCAGGGGCGGAACAACAGATTTTGTCAGCTTGGGGATTTGCTCTAGCAACCTTTCGGTTACTGGCCCAATGCTCTAACTACTAGGCTACCTGCCACCCCATGGTCATATGGGTGAGGTCAGGGAGTTGTGGGTGGGAGGGAGAGCTACAGTGCCTTCAGAAAGTACTCACATCCCTTGACTTTTTCCACATTTTGTTGAGTTACATTCTGAATAAAAATGTATTAAATGTATATGTGTTGGGGTCACTGGCCTACACACAATACCCCATAATGTCAAAGTGGAATCCTGTTTTTCAAAAATTTAATAAAAAATGAAAAGCTGAAATATCATGAGTCAATAAGTATTCAATCCCTTTGTTATGGCAACCTACATGAGTTAAGGAGTAAAGATTTTGCGTAACAAGTCACATAATAAGTTGCATGGACTCACTCTGTATGCTATAATAGTGTTTAACATTGTTTTTTAATGACTACCTCATCTCTGTTCCCCACACATCTGTAAGGTTCCTCAGTTGAGCAGTGAATTTCAAGCACAGATTAAAACACAAAGACCAGGGAGCTTTTCAAATGCCTCACAAAGAAGGTCACCTATTGGTAGACTGGTAAAAATGTAAAAAAGCAGACATTGAATATGCCTTTGAGCATGGAGACTACAAACACACAGGCGTCCTTCCGAACTCAGTTGCCAGAGAGGAAGGAATTCACTCAGAGATTTCACCATGAGACCAATGGTGACTTTTAAACAGTTACAGAGGTTTATTTTTTATATTTTTTTATTTAGCCATTATTTTACCAGGTAAGTTGACTGAGAACACGTTCTCATTTGCAGCAACGACCTGAGGAATAGTTACAGGGGAGAGGAGGAGGATGAATGATGGCTGTGATAGGAGAAAACTGAGGATGGATCAACAACATTGCAGTAACCCCACAATACTAACCTAACTGACATAGTGAAAAGAAGAAAGCCTGTGCAGAATAAAAGTATTCCAAAACATGCATCCTGTTTGCAATGAGGCAGTAAAGTAATTTAAAAAATAGAAAATCAAAGCAATTAACTTTTTGTCTTGAATACAAAGTCTTATGTTTGAGGCAAATCCAATACAACACATTACTGAGTACCACTTTCCAAGTATAGTGGTGTCTGCATCATGTTATGTGTATGCTTGTAATTGTTAAGGACTGGGGAGTTTTTCAGGATACAAATAATAAACAGAATGAAGCTAAGCACAGGAAAAATTCTAAAGGAAAACGTAGTTCAGTCTGCTTTCAACCAGACACTGGGAGATGAATTCACCTTTCAGCAGGAAAATAACCTAAAACAAAAGGCCAAATCTACAACATTCTCATTTTACCTATATTTAACTAGGCAAGTCAGTTAAGAACAAATTCTTATTTTTAATGACTGCCTAGGAACAGTGGGTTAATTGCGTTGTTCAGGGGCAGAATGACAGATTTTTACCTTGTCAGCACAGGGATTTAATCTTGCAACCTTTCAGCTACTAGTCCAACACTCTAACCACTAGGCTACCTGCCGCCCCAATGTTAGAAACCTATCCAGAAAGACTCACAGCTGTGCCAAAGGTGATTCTAACATGTAATTGAAATAACACATATGAAACATGAGCAATGGACATTAGACCGGTAGAAATCTGTCCTTTGGTCTGATGAGTAAAATTTGAAGATAGCCCTATTTGATTTTTGGTTCCAACTGCCGTGTCTTTGTTGAAAAATAATCAAGACGATGAAATTGGCTCAAGGACCGCCACAAGAAAGGAAGACACAGAGTTACCTCTGGTGATCTCATTCAACAGCATGTGTGGTTCCCACCATGAAGCATGGAGGAGCTGCAAAGAAACCACTGTGATGGTGTGGGGAGCAATGCTTTGCTGGTGACAAATTTGCGATTTTTGGTTCTGTCGGTTATTTATTTACCATGAAGCATGGAGGAGGTCACAGGCACACTTAACCAGCATGGCTACCACAGCATTCTGCAGTGATACGCCATCCCATCTGGTTTGCCCTTACTGGGACTATCATTTGATTTTCAACATGACAATGACCTAACACACCTTCAGGCGGTGTACTGGCTATTTTACCAAGAGGGAGAGAGATGGAGTGCTGCATCAGACGACCTGGCCTCCACAATCACCAGACCTCAACCTAATTCAGATGGTTTGGAATGCTTTGGACCGCAGAGTGAAGAAAAAGCAGCCATCAAGTGCTCAGCATATGTGGGAACTCTTTTAAGACTGCTGGAAAAGCATTCCAGGTGAAGCTTATTCACAGAATGCCAAGAGTGTGCAGTGTAGTCGTCAAGGAAAAGGGTGGATACTTTGAAGAATCTCAAATATAAAATATATTTTAAGTTTAACACTTTTTTGGTTACTACATGATTCCATATGTGTTATTTCATAGTTTTGATGTATTCACTATTATTCTACAATGTAGAAAATAATTTTAAAAAATTAAGAAAAACCCTTGAATGAGTAGGTGTATCCAAACTTTTGACTGGTACTGTATGTAAATGAGATATTTCCGTATTTAATTTTCACTAAATTTGCAAACATTTCTAAAAACATGTTTTCACTTTCTCATTATGGGGTATTGTGTGTAGATGGGTGAGAGAGAGAAAACATTTTATTCCATCTTGAATTCATGTTGTAACACAACAAAATGTAGAATAAGTCAAGGGGTATGAATACTTTCTGAAGGCACTGTATGTCCCACACTACATGGCCTTATGGGTGAGGTCAGGGAGGGAGGAAACAACACTGGGTTATTTTTGTGTATTTAGAAAACACAGCACTTACACGCACGCACACACGCACGCACGCACGCACGCACGCACACACACACACACACACACACACACACACACACACACACACATACTATGGCCTAGGCCTCGGCTCTACTATCGCAACCACACCCATGAACGATCAAGAGGATGTTTTACTACCGTTTTACTGTAGCCAGCAATTACATAAGTTGTTCTCACAAAGGAACAAACTCCTTCCCTTTAAAACAAAAGAAAACACATGGGCAATTTTGTCTTTCGAGTAAAAGCCAACGTAATTATTGAGATCCTTGATTTGTCCCAAGTGGAAACTTAGGTAATTTAACAGGGGTCAGAATCATATCATATGCCCATATGCCCAATGTTAGATTTATATACAGTCTACAGTGCATTTGGAAAGTATTCAGACCCCTTCCCTGTGCAAAGCTGTTATCAAGCCATAGGGTGGCTATTGGAAAATATCAAATATCAAATATATTTTTACTTGTTTAACACTTTTCTGGTTACTACATGATTCCATATGTGTTATTTCATAGTTTTGATGTCTTCAGTAGGTGTGTCAAAACTTTTGACTGGTACTGTATGTAAATGTGAAAATGCAGTTTTTTTTTATACATTTGCAAAAATTATAAAAACAGTTGTTGCTTTGTCATTATGAGGTATTGTGTGTTGATTGAAGAGGCGGAAAAAACAATTTCATACATTTTAGAATTAGGCTGTAACGTAAGAAAATGTGGAAAAAAACGAGGGGTCTGAATAATTTCTGAATGCAATGTATGTGTTATACAGTGTGTGTGTGTGTGTGTGTGTGTGTGTGTGTGTGTGTGTGTGTGTGTGTGTGTGTGTGTGTGTGTGTGTGTGTGTGTGTGTGTGTGTGTGTGTGTGTGTGTGTGTGTGTGTGTGTGTCACACCCTGATCTGTTTCACCTGTCTTGTGATTGTCTCCACCCCCTCCAGGTGTCGCTTATTATCCCCGGTGTATATATCCCTGTGTTTCCTGTCTCTCTATGCCAGTTTGTCTTGTATGCTTTTCAAGTCAACCAGCGGTTTTCCAGTACGCCTGCTTCAATTATTTGGCTAGTCCTCCTGGTTTTTGACCCTTGCCTGTTTTCTGGACTCTGTACCCGCCTGCTTGACCATTCTGCCTGCCCTGACCTCGAGCCTGCCTGCAGCTCTGTACCTCCTAGACTCTGAACTGGTTTTGACCTTTTGCCTGTCCATGACCATTCTCTTGCCTTCCCCTTTTGGATTGTTTAATAAATATCAAGACTTAAACCATCTGCCTCCCATGTATGCATCTGGGTCTCGCCTTGTGCCCTTATAGTGTGTGTGTGTGTGTGTGTGTGTGTGTGTGTGTGTGTGTGTGTGTGTGTGTGTGTGTGTGTGTGTGTGTGTGTGTGTGTGTGTGTGTGTGTGTGTGTGTGTGTGTGTGTGTGTGTGTGTGTGTGTGTGTGTGTGTGTGTATAACACAATTAACAGACACTCTGTACTATTTCGTTTAGCTGTGTAGGCCTAGCTAGTGGGACTATTCATGTAGGCCTAACCACTGATGTAAAGTACTACTTAAGTTGTTTTGGGGGGTATATGTCATTTACTATTTATGGCTACTTTTACTTCACTACATTCCTAAAGAAAATAATGTACTTTTTACTCCCTGACACCCAAATGTACTCATTATATTTGAACAGGAAAATGGTCTAATTCACTTATCATCCCTACGGCCTCTGATCTGCCAGATTCCCTAAACACATATGTTTTGTTTGTAAATTGTCTAGGTGTTGGAGTGTGCCCCTGGTTATCCATACATAAAATGAAAAACAAGAAAATTGTGCAGTCTGGTTTGCTTAATATAAGGAAGTTGAAATTATTTTACTTTTACTTTTGATATATAAGTACATTTGAGCAATTCCATTTACTTTTTATACTTAAGTATATTTAAAACCAAATACTTTTAGTATTTTACTCAAGTATTTTACAGGGTGACTTTCACTTTCTATTAGGGTATCTTTACTTTTACTCAAGTATGAAGTAGCTAGTGAGTAGCTAGTGGAACTATTCATGTAGACCTATGCTTCTTAACTCTGAATTCCTGTGCAGTGTCCCTCATAGACAGAATATAGTCTCTTGTGACAGGTTCTGGGAGATTAGAAGAAAGGTGACTGTAAATCCGTTTTTTTTTATAGATAGTCCAATAGGATCCAGTCCAAATGTACATATAAGTGAGGTAGCCAACAAGGAGGTATTAAGTGGAGATAAGAATAAAATGCTGTATTCTTTTGGAGCCGACACATTTATATCTAGTAGTGACATCTATCGTTCAGAGCCTAGATAACAGACATGTTGTCACCTGTATATTTATCAGTCAGTAGGAATCTGCAATGCTGACTCTTGCGGATATTTCTTTGGCAAAAACACGTCTGATGCAGGTAGTTCAGTTACATTTAACTAATTTATCCTTGATCTGTTTGACGCTCAAAACGTTGGCTACCAATGTGCTGAACCACCACAGGAACATTTGGTCAATGGGGACAAAACGCGAGGTGGCTTATGCGTTCAGCGAATCCACTTTTGCTGCGTCAGATCAGCCTGCGTTTACACATACAGCCCAATTCTTATATTTTGGCCAATTATTGGCGAAAGAGCTGATCTGATTGGCCAAAAGACCAATTAGTGGAATAAAATAGGAATTGTGTAAACGCAGCCAGAGACTGCTGTGTAAACGCAGCCAGAGACTGCTATAATTCTGTGGGAAAGAGGAATTCTGGCAAAGCTTTCATGATACATACAACTATATGTGTCGGCATTGTGCAACGGCATTACCTAACTAGTAGTTGTTAGCCATGTGACCATAGAAAGAACATCTGCTTAGCTTTTGGTCATTATACAGTAAGAACACCTGAGCACCTCCACAGAAGTTCCTCTTTCTCAGAAACAGTGTTTACCAGATAAACATCTTTCCCTCCCGATTAATTCCAAGAAGGAGATGTGCCATACCCTTGAACACGGTGGGAAATTCCCCGACGAAATTCCGGAGCTCCTCTTTGCGAGACCGTGCACATGCCTGTGTTTTTTAAAACATCGTCCAAAAAAGAACGTTGAATGTGCAGTTAAGGAGAAGATTTTGGAAGATCCAACCAAGAAACTGTAAAACTTCCCTGTTTAACTATGTTATTTACATAGATGCCCATGTCTGCAGCTCCTTCCCTTTAGTAGGAATGTGTGGGAGCAGAAAAGAAAAGAAAATATATACACTACCATTCAAAAGCTTGGGGTCACTTAGAAATGTCCTTGTTTTTTAAAAAGCACCTTTTTTTGTCCATTAAAATAATATCAAATTGATCAGAAATACAGTGTAGACATTGTTGATGTTGTAAATCACTAATGTAGCTGGATACAGCTGATTTTTAATGGAATATCTACAGAGACGTACAGAGTCCCATTATCAGAAATGTCTTTTTAAAAAACAAGGACATTTCTAAGTGACTCCAAACTTTTGCACTGTAGTGTAGGTAGAAGAAGAGAAGGAGAAGGAGGATGAGTTCATTGTGAGGATTAAGACAAAGAAAACCTTCAGTTGGTATCTAGTTTTATCCTCCCAAAAAACTATTTGCACCATTATGCTAATCTATAAAGAATATAATGTTTGCTTTGTCATCAAAACTCTATTAATCGACTGGATTACACTCCAAATACCTATTTATAGTTCATGTATAGGCCTAGTCTAGCAACAATGACTAGAAGAGATGACTGGCACAGTTTGACTACTGGCACATGAAGTGCGGTCTTCGTCATCACCAACACACTCTGTTGTCCTTACTGTGGGAGTGGACGGGAGGATCTCTCCCTCCAAATTCCCCTTGTATTCCCATGTAGTAGTCATGACCTTAACCAGGCTAAAACAGCCCACTGCCCACCGCTGCCAAGTATACATCAGATTCTATTCCTGGAAGATTATCTCAGTGCATACCCAAATGCTTGAGGGAAACTTTCCTTTCATACTGTTGCCGGTTTAATTATTGAATTAAATGAAAACGTTACTGTATGCTAGGGGGGATTTGGGGAGTGTAAAGTTCAGTATCCACACGACTCACATTCTCCACTGTGTACCAATATGTGACTCATCATGTTCTCCACTGTGTGCCGATATTTGACTCATCATGTTCTCCACTGTGTGCCGATATGTGACTCATCATGTTCTCCACTGTGTGCCGATATGTGATAATTTTTGTCATTTATGCTTGAATAACTTAAGAAGAAAATATTCATATATAGTATTGATTTTTTATATCGGTGTCCATATTGTCCATGAGTTTCTAGCAGATAGACCATATGGGAGAGAAAATAGCTCTTCCAACTATTTACTTTTTTCATAACTGCCACCAGTTTGAAGCCAAAACATTGACAACAAATACATATTTACATTGTAAAATAAATACAAGTCTGTAAAAATATATAAAGGATATTTCATATTTAACACCAATGGTATTCTCTAAATGTATTGTTTCTATTTAGGATAGTTTTACAGCTTTGTCATTCTATTTTTTATTTGTACATTTTATTGAATTATTTGACATACTTTGCATGTGATAAAGCCAGAGAGAGGGCCAGAGATAATGACAGACACCTGTGATAATCTATAGTACCTCAAAGGGACAATCCTTGAAATATTCCACGATTCTGGTGGTTTACTGGTAAACTTTGAAAGTTTGCAAGTAATATATCCTCCCTTTGTAACCCTAGGCATAACACCAATGTTCCTCAAACGGTGGGTATTTTGTATCTACTAACTAGACTAAACTCACTGTGCACAGATGTCAATGCAACGTCTATTCTACGTTGGAAACAATGTTGATTAATCCAGTGTGTGTCCAGTGGGAAGGGTCATGACTTGATCTACCTGTGATGTGAGATTCATTTGTGGGTAGAGAAATGTTGTTTAGCCATAATGCACATTTTTCCTGAGGATTTAGGTGGGCCAGAAACACTGTTCGGTCATAAGACAAGTTTTTGTTTAGGTGGGTCATGAGCACGGCAGACAGAAACGGTTTGGGAACTATTGGATTGTATTACCACAGAGCTATGTACAAGGCCACAGGGCGAGACCCAGATGCAGACACGGGAGGCAGATGGTTTGAGTCTCTGATATTTATTAGTATTCAAGGGGCAGGCAAGAAAATGGTCGTGGACAGGCAAAAAGATCATAACAAGGTCAGAGTCCGGGAGGTACAGAGTGGCAGGCAGGCTGAAGGTCAGAGTCCGGGAGGTACAGAGTGGCAGGCAGGCTGAAGGTCAGAGTCCGGGAGGTACAGAGTGGCAGGCAGGCTGAAGGTCAGAGTCCGGGAGGTACAGAGTGGCAGGCAGGCTGAAGGTCAGAGTCCGGGAGGTACAGAGTGGCAGGCAGGCTGAAGGTCAGAGTCCGGGAGGTACAGAGTGGCAGGCAGGCTGAAGGTCAGAGTCCGGGAGGTACAGAGTGGCAGGCAGGCTGAAGGTCAGAGTCCGGGAGGTACAGAGTGGCAGGCAGGCTGAAGGTCAGAGTCCGGGAGGTACAGAGTGGCAGGCAGGCTGAAGGTCAGAGTCCGGGAGGTACAGACTGGCAGGCAGGCTGAAGGTCAGAGTCCGGGAGGTACAGAGTGGCAGGCAGGCTGAAGGTCAGGGCAGGCAGTATGGTCAGGTAGGCAGGTTCAGAGTCAGGACAGGCAAGGGTCAAAACCAGGAGGACTAGCAAAAGAGAGAATAGAAAAGGCAGGCGCACGGAAATACATGCTGGCACAGACGAACTGGCACAGAGAGACAGGAAACACAGGGATAAATACAGGGAAATAAGCGACACATGGAGGGGGTGGAGACAATCATAAGGACAGGTGAAACAGATCAGTGCGTGACACATTGACGCAGTAGGGTAAGGTTCCCCCTAAATGAATCCCACAGGAGCCTCTGGGCTATTTTATCTCCTTTCATTATATTATTACTGCAGCCACCAGCCACTGCTTCTGGGCTTTTAGGGGTGGATTGAAATTTGGAGCAAAATGTGGGAGTGTCATAGTTTTTTCAATTTCAGTCATGGGAAGGATTTAGTATTTTTCTTAAATCTAATCCAGGGGAGTGTCATGTAATTTGTAATTGATGAAATGTCTATATTTCTGTGTTTTAGAATTAGTTGCTTATTAGGCTATATATTGATGTGTGCCCGATGCCGCCCCTCATCTCTGATTCTCCGCTGGGCACGCAATAGCAAGTGTGCCTATAGGCTATTTAGTGTGGTCTCAATCAAATTATACATAGCTTATAGTCAATGAAGTTATATTTCTTAGATAACTGCTGGGAGGGTGTAAATACAGCTAGGCTGCGTTTCATATGGCAATGGATATTCCAACCCTGAGCCCCGGCCTGCTCTGCTCTTGCCAGGCTACCCGTCTCTACTTGCGCCTGTCACCATCATTACATGCAGCAGTGCTCATTGGACTCACCTGGACTCCTTCTCATGGTTGATTACCCCTGTATATCTTTCTGTTCCCTGTGTCCGCATTAATTGTTGTTATGTGTTCCTGTTCTGTTTCATGTCCATCAGTTTTTAAACCTTCACTCCCTGTACCTGCTTCTGATCTCCTGCTTCGATCCTTTCACAGGCTTCTTCTGGATCTTTTTATGAGGCATAGTTGAACACGGACAAGCCTGTAGCCTATGTTCTTTTCAGTTTGAGGAGAACATGAAAATAAGGAGGACCAGGGGGGGCACGCCCAAACGAGGTCGCCAAACACAGGGAAATAAACGCTACACACAGAGGAGAAACCTCTACTCCTAAACACATACCAAAACGGTACAACTACCGTGAGAAAGAAAACCCAGTGGTGCAGACATGGACCCCTAACAAAGTAACCACAGCAAACAATCCCGCACAAAGACTAGCAGACAGCGGAGGCTAATAAGCCCACCGAAATCAACTAAATTTTTATTTTATCTTTATTTAACCAGGCTAGTCAGTTAAGAACACATTCTTATTTTCAATGACGGCCTGGGAACAGTGGGTTAACTGCCTGTTCAGGGGCAGAATGACAGATTGTGTACCTTGTCAGCTCAGGGGTTTGAACTCCGGCCACCTTTTAGTAGGCCGGCGACGACGACCGCCGAACACCGTCCGAACAGGGAGAGGAGCCACCTTCTAGTAGGCCGGCGACGACGACCGCCGAACACCGTCCGAACAGGGAGAGGAGCCACCTTTTAGTAGGCCGGCGACGAACAACACCGTCCGAACAGGGAGAGGAGCCACCTTCTAGTAGGCCGGCGACGACGACCGCCGAACACCGTCCGAACAGGGAGAGGAGCCACCTTTTAGTAGGCCGGCGACGACGACCGCCGAACACCGCCCGAACAGGGAGAGGAGCCACCTTCTAGTAGGCCGGCGACGACGACCGCCGAACACCGTCCGAACAGGGAGAGGAGCCACCTTTTAGTAGGCCGGCGACGACGACCGCCGAACACCGCCTGAGCAGGGAGAGGAGCCACCTTTTAGTAGGCCGGCGACGACGACCGCCGAACACCGTCCGAACAGGGAGAGGAGCCACCTTTTAGTAGGCCGGCGACGACGACCGCGAACCGCCGAACAGGAGAGGAGCCACACCGGCCGACGACCGAGCAGGGAGAGGAGCCACCTTTTAGTAGGCCGGCGACGACGACCGCCGAACACCGCCCGAACAGGGAGAGGAGCCACCTTTTAGTAGGCCGGCGACGACGACCGCCGAACACCGTCCGAACAGGGAGAGGAGCCACCTTTTAGTAGGCCGGCGACGACGACCGCCGAACACCGTCCGAACAGGGAGAGGAGCCACCTTCTAGTAGGCCGGCGACGACGACCGCCGAAACACCGCCCGAACAGGGAGAGGAGCCACCTTTTAGTAGGCCGGCGACGACGACCGCCGAACACCGCCCGAACAGGGAGAGGAGCCACCTTTAGTAGGCCGGCGACGACGACCAGGGAGAGGAGCCACCTTTAGTAGGCCGGGGCGAACACCGCCCACCGCCCGAACAGGGAGAGGAGCCACCTTCTAGTAGGCCGGCGACGACGACCGCCGAACACCGTCCGAACAGGGAGAGGAGCCACCTTTTAGTAGGCCGGCGACGACGACCGCCGAACACCGCCCGAACAGGGAGAGGAGCCACCTTTTAGTAGGCCGGCGACGACGACCGCCGAACACCGTCCGAACAGGGAGAGGAGCCACCTTTTAGTAGGCCGGCGACGACGACCGCCGAACACCGTCCGAACAGGGAGAGGAGCCACCTTTAGTAGGCCGGGCGACGACGACCGCCGACACCGCCCGAACAGGGAGAGGAGCCACCTTTAGGCCGGCGACGACGACCACCGAACACCGTAACAGGGAGAGGAGCCACCTTTTAGTAGGCCGGGGCGACGACGACGACGACACCGCCGAACACCGTAGGCCGAACAGGGAGAGGAGCCACCTTTAGTAGGCCGGCGACGACGACCGCCGAACACCGCCCGAACAGGGAGAGGAGCCACCTTCTAGTAGGCCGGCGACGACGACCGCCGAACACCGCCCGAACAGGGAGAGGAGCCACCTTCTAGTAGGCCGGCGACGACGACCGCCGAACACCGTCCGAACAGGGAGAGGAGCCACCTTTAGTAGGCCGGCGACGACACCGCCCACCGAACAGGGAGAGGAGCCACCTTTTAGTAGGCCGGCAACGACGACCGCCGAACACCGCCCGAACAGGGAGAGGAGCCACCTTTTAGTAGGCGGCGACCGCCGCCGAACACCGCCCGAACAGGGAGAGGAGCCACCTTCTAGTAGGCCGGCGACGACGACCGCCGAACACCGCCCGAACAGGGAGAGGAGCCACCTTTTAGTAGGCCGGCGAACACCGCCACCGTCCAAACAGGAGAGGAGCCACCTTCTAGTAGGCCGGCGACGACGACCGCCGAACACCGTCCGAACAGGGAGAGGAGCCACCTTCTAGTAGGCCGGCGACGACGACCGCCGAACACCGTCCGAACAGGGAGAGGAGCCACCTTTTAGTAGGCCGGCGACGACGACCGCCGAACACCGCCCGAACAGGGAGAGGAGCCACCTTCTAGTAGGCCGGCGACGACGACCGCCGAACACCGTCCGAACAGGGAGAGGAGCCACCTTTTAGTAGGCCGGCAACGACGACCGCCGAACACCGCCCGAACAGGGAGAGGAGCCACCTTCTAGTAGGCCGGCGACGACGACCGCCGAAACACCGCCCGAACAGGGAAAGGAGCCACCGTCGGTGGAAGTCGTGACATACATATATACAAGTATATATATAAGTATGTCTATGATGTAGTTATCAGAGTTATTGACCTCGGAAATAGACAGCTCGTAGGCAAATTCAAGTAGGCATAATTAATTTCAGTTAATTAGACTTAACTAACAACAAGATGGCTTTGTGTTGGAGCTCATTTATTCATATTTAAGAAATAAGAGGTCGGCCTACCTGTTTGACAGACGAAATTAGGTTATAGGCTGTTATTTCCATAGATTTGTCAGCCAATTCCACCACCCACCATGCACTCTTTATATAGCCTACCAGTAAAGGGATGTTCAGTTAAAACCAGGACTCAAATTGAGGTTGGTATGAGAGGCTATGCCATAGGTCTACCTTTTTTTTAAGAAAATGGAAGAAAAAAACACAGGCCTACCCCTTGCTAGCTTGTGATTTTGAAGAAAATAAAACTGGTTTGATCTATAACAGCACTTTGGACTGCAATGCTTTACGCAGAAAACAACCTTTGAAATACCTGGGAAAGACTTGACTTCAATCCATATGGGGATATCATTGTTTACTTTCTTTGACATTTCTTTGACATGCTGAGCTACAACCTTCTATAGCTAAGGAGACAAAAAATGTCTTTGCTTGGGAAGTAAACTAATTCTGTCACTACCAATTGATTAAGCTATTCACTTTCTGTACAATAGAAGATGTTTAAACCCAGACAACTTTTAGATAAACACTTGTGACCTTCTCTTGTTAGGTTAAACCACGGAAGAAGTGGCCAGCAGTTAAATTTGACATTTTTCTGCTTCAGTAGGCCTACTCTGACTGGAGTGGAAAGGTAGGCCTAACTTTTGAAAGTACCATACTCACATTCCTAATGACAAGTCAGATTTAATTATTTTCAAACAGGGACAGTTTCGTTGCAAACAAGACACACTGATTTGCATTGGAGAAATATGATCAGATGAACACATAGACCTATCTCTGTCCATTCTTTAAAATATGTAATATGTAAAATAACATTAAATTGCATTAAATGTTTATGACAGGCAATTTTTTCTCGGACCTGGAAATACATTCATGTAATGCTTTTACTATAAAGGAGATAATTCCACCCCTACTCTTGTCCACAGCGTTCTGTGAACCCACAACCTTCTGGCCCACCGCCCTGTACGAATCAAAAATCCTGCGTTGCCATGTAATGCTTACAGGATGAAGAACGGATTCTAAAAGGCTCTGATCTGTCCGAGAAGGGAGGGTACACGGTAGGCTTGTTTTCTGCTATCCACTTAATGTTTTAATTATTATTTTGGTTATAGGGAGGGCCATCCATTTTCATTCCAGAGAGGTCAGATTCACTAACTTATTAGATTCAATACAAAATGGCGTGCAAGACGCTGAAAATGGTTAGTCCCAAAGGCCAAATGGTAACCTGTTCCCTATATAGTGCACTACTTTTGACCAGAGCTACTTTTGACCAGTGCACTATATAGGGTATAGGGTGCCATTTGGGACTTGGTCTATATATTACCCTTCCAGCCAGGAACAACTGTGCTCTATGATTAGTCTCAAAATGTATTAGATTACCACACTGATCATGAGTATTACTCTTCCCCTATGGGATTGTTTGATGTGGTTTTGTTCTCTGGTTTCAGCACAGGACTGGATGAGCAATGCAATGACTTCAGTATCAGAGACCCTCAAGCAGTAGAAGCTGGTGGAAGGAAGAATGGGAGGACGGCTGGGCTCATTGTGATCACACCGCCCTCAGGTAGTGAAGTCATCTAACAGTCAGAGAGAGAGAGAGGGTGACTTAGACCTGCAGCATCTGCTGTAGGATGGTGACTTAATGTGTTACAGACGGCTATCAAATTATGAGGGATATGATACATTTAATGCAGCACAGTGAGCAGAAGGGTGGGAGGTGAGGTACAGTAAAGGAACCTGTGGAGCCTGATTGTCAGGACTATGGCCTGTCTGAATACGCCTGAGATCCAATTCTCCCTCTGGGGATCAGAGGCTCTGTTGCTACTCTGACAAGTTGTTTCTCATCCTGCAAAAAAAAAGTGAGAGGAGGGGTGGAGAGCATGAGATAGAGAGAGAGAGAGAGAGAGAGAGGGGGGGGGGGGGGGTGGAAGCAGAAGAGGGTTTTAGGTTTCCTGCTGCCCTTTGGCACAGCAGCGCCAGTGTTATTTACTTCCTCAAGCAGTTTGACACTTGATGTAAATCTGTCAGTGAGGCATTTTGTTGACATTTTGAAAATAATTTGTTATATCATATATTACACACACATATACATACTGTATAATATATATATATATATATATATATATATATATATATATATATATATATACACCACCGGTCAAAAGTTTTAGAACACCTACTCATTCAAGGGTTTTTCTTTATTTTCTACATTGTACAATAACAGTGAAGACATCAAAACTATGAAATAACACATATGGAATCGTGTAGTAACCAGAAAAGTGTTAAACAAATCTAAATGTATTTGAAATTCTTCAAATAGCCACCCTTTGCCTTGCTGACAGCTTTACACACTCTTGGCATTCTCTCAACCAGCTTCATGAGGTAGTCACCTGGAATGCATTTCAATTAACAGGTGTGCCTTGTTAAAAGTGAATTAATGCGTTTGAGCCAATCAATTGTGTTGTGACAAGGTGGGATTGGTATACAGAAGATAACCCTATTTGGTAAAATACCAAGTCCATAGTATGGCAAGAACAGCTCAAATAAGCAAAGAGAAACGACAGTCCATCATTACTTTAAGACATGAAGGTCAGTCAATATGGAACATTTCAAGAACTTTGAAAGTTTCTTCAAGTGCAGTCGCAAAAACCATCAAGCTCTATGATGAAACTGGCTCTCATGAGGACCACCGTGAGAATGGAAGACCCAGAGTTACCTCTGCTGCAGAGGATAAGTTCATTAGAATTACCAGCCTCAGAAATTGCAGCCCAAATAAATGCTTCACAGAGTTCAAGTAACATATACATCTCAACATCAACCGTGCAGAGGAGACTGTGTGAATCAGTCCTTCATGGTTGAATTGCTGCAAAGAAACCACTACTAAAGGACACCAATAAGAAGAAGAGTTGCTTGGGCCAAGAAATACGAGCAATGGACAATATAAATGTGTCCTTTGGTCTGGAGTCCAAATTGTAGATTTTTGGTTCCAACCTCTGTGTCTTTGTGAGACTCGGTGTGGGTGAACGGATCATCTCTGCATGTGTATTTCCCACCATAAAGCATGGAGGAGGAGGTGTTATGGTGTTGGGGTGCTTTGCTGGTGACACTGTCTGTGTAGAAAATAGTAAAAATAAAGAAAAACCCTTGAATGAGTAGGTGTTCTAAAAGTTTTTAGCGTGTGTGTATATACGTATATATACAGTATAACCCACTGTACAGGCCTGGAATTATTTAACACAGGGAAATGCATTGGCAGGCAATATATCTGCATTGGCAGGCAATATATCTGCATCCCAAATGGCACCCTATTCCATACATATACTGCATCCCAAATGGCACCCTATTCCATACATAGTGCACTACTACCCTATGGGCCCTGGTCAAAAGTAGTGCACTACATAGGGAATATAGTGCCATTTGGGTCGGGACCTATGGCCTACTAAACTCGCCCACCACACTGAGGTCTAGTGTTCCTGTGGCTTTACTCATTTGTGTTGGATATTTTATTACAGGCTCTCTTAATTGGGACCTTACAATGATGCTGAGCCCATCAGTCCATAGTGGATATACAGTAGATAGCTTCCCTGAAGGGTTGTGTCAATGTCTTTCTGAGGGGTTTTCATGGGAGTTATTTAAAGGTTTTACTGTGACATTCATGGTAGGATATGTGGGGTAAACCACATATATCCCTGTCTATGTCTGGCCTATTGTTACTGCCAACACCTGGTAGATGATACACAACATTTGCTCATTCATTCATGCATGGTAAATGGTGCATCTCTAACTCGCATGCAAACAGAAACCCTGCTCAGAGATGATTCATGGTTTACACACTAATTTCTCAGAGAAACCTGTATTTTAGATCAGTTTTCTATTGGAAAAAGCAAAGATGAGGTGGGAGGGAGGGAGTAATAGATATATTTCACAGAAGGCCATAAGTTCAGCTCAATGCCATGTCCTTTTTTGATAATGGGGCCACATAAGCCCACTGCCTAAAACCCCAGACAGGACTTGCTCTTTGTCAATTTGTGTTCCTAAGCATAAATGATCTTCTGTCTTTGTTGATAAAGCATCTCACATTTGCCAAGAGGCTATTGACTGTACCAGCCCAAGCACATTCCTTATTTCTGCTGAAATTCAGCCCTAACAGGAAAGATACAGAAGCGAAACTCCCTTGAAACACTAGAGGATGGGATGGACGTAACACAGTACACTGACCCAGCTGGCACTAGCCCAGATCAAGGAGCCCAAAACCCTTGCTGGGTTTACCAGGTACAGTACAGACAAAACCCTGAGATTTACTGCACTACAGATCCTCCAGGTCACAATGTGCTGTTTACCTGACTCTGGCTGGACTGTCGACAAATATGCCAGCCTCTGTTTGTTTACAAGTATCTTGGATGAGTTAATATTGGATATCAAAATGAATGCATTATAAAGTGAAGACCTAACAAATATTTGTATGCCTGAAAACATGCAGGTGGCTGTACACATTATTCTTAGCAGCAGGCATTGTGAAGTCCCTACCGGGTGAATTCACAGCACCAACAGCCACACCATACCACACCATCCCACAGAGATAAGTGCAGTGGTGTAAAGTACTTAAGTAAGTACTTAAGTTTTTGGGGGTATCTGTACTTTACTTTTTATATATATTTTTTACTTTTACTTTTACTTTACTGCATTCCTAAATTAAATTATGCCATTTTTACTGCATACATTTTCCCTGACACCCAAAACTACTTGTTACATTTTGAATGCTTAGCAGGACAGACAATGGTCCAATTCACACACTTATCAAGAGAACATCCCTGGTCATCCCTACTGCCTCTGATCTGGCGGACTCACTAAACACAAATGCTTTGTTTGTAAATGATGTGTTGGATTGTGACCCTGGCTAAATTTAAAAAACAAGAAAATTGTGCAGTCTTGTTTGCTTAATATTAGACATTTTAAATTATTCATACTTTTACTTTTACTTTTTATTTTAAGTATATTTTAGCAACTACATTTACTTTTGATACTTAAGTATATTTAAAACCAAATACTTTTAGACTTTTACTCAAGTTGCTCATACAACTTGCTCATAACAAACTACCAGCCGCTGTTGTGAAGGGATGGACGTACATTTTGAAGTATTTTTTTTATTTTGTGTTTTTTTTGTGTGTGTGTTTTATATCTCCCCAATTTTCGTGATATCCAATTGGTAGTTAGTCTTGTTCCATTGCTGCAATTGCCGTATGGACTCGGGAGAGGTGTAGATCGAGAGCCATGTGTCCTCCAAAACACGACCCTGCCAAGCCACACTGCTTCTTGGCACACTGCTGGCTTAACCCGGAAGCACGCCACACAAATGTGTCGGAGGAAACCGCGTCCAACTGGCAACCGTGTCAACGTGCATGCGCCCAGCCCGCCACAGGAGTTGCTAGAGCATGATGGGACGAGGACATCCTGGCCGGCCAAACCCTCCCCTAACCCGGATGACACTGGATCAAACCCTCCCCTAACCCGGGCGACGCTGGGACAAAACCGTACCGTAACCCGGATGACACTGGGCCAAAACCGTCCCCTAACCCGGAGGACGCTCGGCCAAAACCATCCCGCAACCCGGACGACGCTGGGCCAAAACCATCCCGCAACCCGGACGATGCTGGGCCAAAACCGTCCCGTAACCCAGACGACGCTGGGCCAAAACCGTCCCGTAACCCGGATGATGCTGGGCCAATTGTGTGCCGCCTCACGCACACAATTGGGACTTCCGGCTGCGACACAACCCCGGGCTCAAACCCGGATCTGTAGTGACGCCCTGCGATGCAGGCCGAAGGAAAAACATGAAGTCCCCGTTAATCAAAATAAAAACTACATTGGTTAATAAGTGAGATGAAATTACAATCTTATATATTTATTTTGAATCTCTGTTCAAGCCATTCTCAGAAACTCGTTCAGCGATCAGTTTCTAAGAAAATGTGTGGTAAGTGTACTGCACAAACAGACACGATTAGATTCTTATCTCAAGAAATCATCTCAGTATTTTGAGATTTCTTCAATAATCTTAATTTCTGCTCACACTGTAATGAACAAGAGGAATTTATGAACAACTATTCACATTTGATGGTATAAAGTCAAACAAACATTTTCAAAATTATTATTTTAAATGTCATGTCACTACATAGAATTATGAGTTTCCTAGAACTCTGTATGCTATAGATTTATAAAAAATGTAATCCTTATGTGTAAAGATAAGTTCACACATGTGAATGGACTCAGATCCCACTGATTTCAAAGGAAGGCCCTGTCATTAAGAATCTCTCACAATGTATGTTAACTTGTTGCTTCACCTTTAGTGGGAAATATGAGGCAAACTACTGTATGGTGGTTCTGTATGAACATACTGTATACACTCACTGCAAGTGGAGATCCCCCAGCAACCCATGGATATGTCGGTGACTTTCTGTCCCACACATCACTACATGAGAAATGGGGGTGGGGTTCTTTCCTCTCAAAAAGGGTAAGTAGACTATATCCTCCAATGAATGAAAATACTGCTTCCTTTGATACAGAAATAAAGAGAAAATGAGAGATACCAGGTCTGTTTGGTGGGGGGTGGGGGGAACTGTCTGTATACACTGTGAAATATTAAAACAAGGTGACAGGTGGTGCTTTTCAACAGTCATTTTGTATTTTCCAATTATTTTTTTTTAACAGGACCTATTGTCATCATACCCTCTTTGTTGTTTCTGAAAAGTTGTGTCTGACAAGTTTATACCTACTGTATGCTCTGATAGTAATCACAATAAAGAGTCTGGAGTTATGAAATCCTTTTTGGGCATTTCAGTCTTTCCCTATAAAGCTCTATCTCTCAACATTATTCAACCAAAGGCACCATTTAGTTACAAGGTGTGACTATGGCTATAGGCCTATGTGGTGAGCTATTGAATGGTGTATTACCAGCCTTACAACACCAAATGGCAGACACTTTGGGATTTTTTGCTACATAAGGCTGCAGTGTGTGTGTGTGTGTCTGTGTGCGTGCGTGCATGCGTGCGTGTGTGTGAAAGAGTGAGCAAGTGGCACGTGATGTCGACACACATCTCAATGAAATGACTCTTCTTTTTTTATATATATATATATATATATATATATATATATATATATATATATATATATATATATATATATATATATATTATTTCCTTTTAGTCATTGATTTACGGATTTGATTCATTGAGAACATATCAAAAGCATCCAAAATATTTAATCCTAATAGTTTTACTGGTTGTCAAACTATACTGTAGCTAGTCAGTCACCTGAGTCATTTGATCTGAATGTACCAGACTAGTAATACATGATAAGGAAGCAATTCAATCCAGCCAAGAGCCTAACAGTTAAGTGGGACAAAAGAGAAATAACCTGCATGCCAAGTACAGTACAGATGTAGGATCTGGCTACAGCAGGAAAATAATCCTGCAGCAACAGAACATGTGAATTATGATGTGGATTATAAGGAATTTGTAGGGGTTGATAGATTTTTCATTAGGGCAAATCAAGTCTGACATTTTAAATGGAAATTACAAACTTTAGAAGCCTTTTTAAACCTTGAATACACTACAAGTTTACATTTCCTGCTGTGCAGGTACATTCTCTGAAACAAAAGAGTGATAAAATGAAGATCCTAGATCTGCAAATAGTCAAATTATTAACCCATTATAATCCCTGTTCTAAAACACTCAGTCAAGCCGACCAGGAACAGGGAAAAGGAAAGTACTGCATGTTCTGGCACAGGGAGTAAACTTGTTTATTGATGATTACGCATAAACATCTCATTTGAAAAATGTTTCCCTTCAGCTATCGAGTGCTTTGCTTCCTTCAAATAAACTGTTTATCATTGTCTTACATCAGATTACTTCACTGCTCTCTAAACCGATCGATGCAGGCTGAATCGATG
The DNA here is from genome assembly GCF_023373465.1 of Oncorhynchus keta. NCBI lineage: Eukaryota > Metazoa > Chordata > Actinopteri > Salmoniformes > Salmonidae > Oncorhynchus > Oncorhynchus keta. The sequence goes on from NC_068439.1 coordinate 71,986,529, forward strand.
TGCTCTCGTTTAAGAAAAAGCTGTTTCCTTATTCTTTGCCTGATAAAATTCCTGGCAGGAACTCCCTTTTCTCTCTAGAGGAGCACACAGAGGCCGAAGAAGTGCTTTCAAGGCAACTGGGAAGTCAGAAAAAATAAGAGGTCATATCATGACGTAAGTGATCTTCAGGTTGGAAAGTGGGAACTCTAGAAAGAGGCCCGAGTTCCCGACTTCCGAGTTAGATGACCGTTCAAAATGATTTTTCCCAGTCAGAGCTTGTTTTATTTAGATTTTCCAGTTGTCTTCAACGCACTGAAGTCAGAAGTAGGAGATTTCTGAGTTCCCAGTTGTTGTGAACGTGGCAAGAGACAAGCACATGGAGGATCATGACGACACTCCCCTCTGAATAGTAGTCTGTCAGTAGGGCCAGATACCGTAAATACCTGATGAATGACGAAGAGTGTGAGTAGGCCTATCGATACAGAGAAAATGGGCTGCTCATCATAGCAGAAAAATGTGGTCTCACCTTTACCTGTTGGAAAAGGTGACATTTATTTTGTCCAATTAATCACCAGAATTGGTCATTAATGCCTCGAATATGAAATACAAACAAATACAAAAAAATCATTTTTTTTATCTTACCTTTATTTAACCAGGCAAGTCAGTTAATAACAAATTCTTATTTTCAATGACAGCCTAGGAACAGTGGGTTAACTGCCTGTTCAGGGGCAGAACAACAGATTTGTACCTTGTCAGCTCAGGGGTTTGAACTCGTAACCTTCTGGTTACTAGTCCAACGCTCTAACTACTAGGCTACCCTGCCACCCCATTAAATAACTTTAACTTATATTTTATAATACTCTATTATATTATATAATATTCCTCAATATAAAAATGATGAACAATAGGGGCTATGAGTGAGCAAGTGGCCAATGTTGAGGTGAAGAAAATAAAGAAAAAGTTATGTTTGCGCTTTTTACAAGGTCTGTATTCCCCTGACTTTTGTAATGTTTGCATGATCCGTTGTATACTCTTAGTTTTTTTCTTTATTGTTTATTTTGAATTCACAATAATACAATTTTAAAAAGTATACGTTACCATGACAACCCTGGATCACTGCTTATTTGACCTCGGATGTAGTTACAATTTATTTGTTACTTCTTCCGGGTGAACATAATTTTTTTGTTTGCATAACGTGAGATTTGCGCATGCTAAATATTTGGGACTAGCTAGATTTTTAGCTAACTAAATTAAAACCAAAATGTCGCGGGGCTCAAGTGCAGGTTTCGATCGTCACATCACCATCTTCTCTCCAGAGGGTAGACTCTACCAAGTTGGTTGGTACAGTGTATTTTCATTCGTATGCCGGCTAGCTAAATGCTCAGTCATGGTTCCTAGCTAAGTTAGCGCTAACTGTAACCACAGACAAAGGGGAAACCTATCTTTGCTGTAAATAACTACAAGCTGCAAGTTAGCAATAAGCCTACTTTTAATTTGAAAGTTATTTTGAACGAGCTAATATTCTAGCAAGCTACACCAGTTCAATATCCACATATTTAAACAGAATGCCAGCAAGGCTAACACCCGGTACATGTAAACTCAATAAACACAATGAACATAACGTTAGTTAACTAGTCAACATGAAGTTGGTTGTAATTTTTTACAAGATAGCTACTGAAAACATGTTGCTTTCTTTTAGTAGCTAGCCTAATAGCATGCGAGTACGGCTTGCTAGTGAGGATAGCTAACTAGCTAATTATGTTGCGAGCAAGCCAGTCTCGCAGTTTATCATCATGGTATACCGTTTTTTCTCTGACAGTCTTATATAGTGGGACTGCTTTTATCTGTTGAAGTGATTTTTTTTTTATTGTATGCGTTAAAATTATGTGATGTCCTGAATAACCCTGTTTTATGTGTTGTTTTTGACAGAGTATGCTTTCAAGGCCATAAACCAAGGTGGTCTCACGTCAGTAGCAGTCAGAGGTAAAGACTGTGCAGTAGTCGTCACACAGAAGAAAGTACCAGTAAGTTCAGCTGTAAAACTCATGGCTGTTTACCTCATTAGAGGTAAACAGTGGAGTGGAGGACTAATTTAGTACATCAATTGTATTTCTTAGAAATGACATCGCCTCGTTTTGTCTCCACAAGGACAAGCTACTGGATTCCTCCACAGTCACTCACCTGTTCAGGATAACGGAGAACATTGGCTGTGTGATGTCAGGGATGACAGGTAGGCTACAATACCCAGCACAACAGGCTTCATAGCAGACAGGCTACTCTGGTTGCTACTCACAACAACTCAACTCCATGTGTATCTCAAAACACATACTAGCATATGCATGACCTTTTACCTTGTCCTGAACAAGTCCCAATGCTGTTTCTAACTGCTTGTCTCTCCCACCCCCAGCGGACGGCAAGTCCCAGGTCCAGAGAGCACGCTACGAGGCAGCAAACTGGAATTACAAGTATGGTTATGAGATCCCAGTGGACATGCTATGTAAGAGGATCGCTGACATCTCTCAGGTGTACACACAAAATGCTGAGATGAGGCCACTGGGATGCTGTAAGTGCATGTTTATTCATGTTCACCATCACTGGATATAAGTTCTACGGTCAAAGAAACGCAAAAGTGATGATCCGTGTTGTACTCTTAATTTTCCTTCAGACATTATAGAAGACAATGCATCTCTTTCCCAATATTATTTACAACTGTCAAAGAATTCTGTGCGTACTGTACTTCCTGTTTGACTAATAGCATGTCTCTCCTCAGGCATGATAGTGATTGGTGTGGATGACGAATGTGGTCCCCAGGTGTATAAGTGTGACCCTGCTGGATACTACTGTGGCTTCAAGGCCACCGCTGCAGGGGTCAAACAGACAGAGGCAACCAGCTTCCTGGAGAAGAAGGTTAAAAAAAAACTTGACCTGACCTTTAAAGAAACTGTTGAGGTAGATATACCCTTTTAACCCGCTAACAGTACATACAGTACAAGGTTTAGTGATGCCAAGGGTGTGCAAAGCTCTCAAGGCAAAGGGTGGCTACTTTGAAGAATCTAAAATACATTTTGATTAACACTTTGTTTGGTTACTACATGATTCCAAATGTGTTATTTCATAATTTTGATGTCTTCACTGTTATTCTACAATGTTTAAAATAGTCAAAGTAAAGAAACACCCTGGAATGAGTAGGTATCCAAACCTTTGACTGGTACTGTGCATTGAAATTAAAGTGAAATGAACCAGTAGGCGAGTTTGTACTGTCAGAATTTGGTTCTCTCCTCTACAAAAAGCAGTGGATGAGATTGTGTTGTCTCTTTCTTTTTTCAGACCGCCATCACCTGTCTGTCTACAGTCCTGTCCATTGATTTCAAGCCCTCTGAGCTGGAGATAGGAGTCATCGCAACAGAAGACCCTAAATTCAGGTGAAACACCACTCTGCTCTGAACACATCATTAGTCCCCATATAAAATACAGGAAGACCTTTGTTGTTTAGAAAGTGTGTACAAAAGTTAGTTTAGATGTGGTGGTGCTATATTGGGCTCTCCCACTAATGGACCACCAGCATACTGTTGCAACAACAAAAAACTAGTGAGAAATTTAGAATTTTAGTAATCCTTTCTGTAAGGTAATGCCTAAGAAAACTGTCGACCCTGGGTGGACAAAGGTATATTCTGTTCTATTAATCTGTCTTTTCTGCTTGCAGGATTCTGACAGAGTCTGAGGTGGACACCCACCTGGTGTCCCTAGCGGAAAGAGATTGAGCCCAGAAAAACTACAGAGGCCCAGAGAGATGTGTAAGGCCCAGTCAGAGAATTGTGGGATTTGAAAGTTGAAGAATGGTGTTAATCCTTGTTTACTGTATATTTGCCCCCTGTTCTATAAAAAAAAAAAAAGTTACATATCCAGTTTTGATTCATTTGTTTTCAGGTTGATCGCTCAATGCCAGAACGGGTTTTCACTCCGGCACTAGGTTAACAGACTGCACAATATTTTCTGTGTGTATTATTCCACCTTGTATTTTTGAAGTTTAAACCCTTTTCTAATGTAGGCTTATGCCATTTTCATTTTTGTAATACAAAAAAATGTATTCTCAATGTGTGATCATAGATTTGACTGAATTATGTGCACCATGCCTTGGTTATATGACCTAGTACAAACTTGAAAATGTTTGTACCTAAATTGGGTAACCTGACTGAGACTTTTTGAACATTGCTGCAGAGTAAAACATTGACTTCCTGTTGTGGTTCTGCTCATTTAATCACATGACATACTATTGAAGAGCTGTGGTGAAGGTTCTTTACTACAATCAGTCAAAACTGGTTGTGACCTGTTTGTCTCCTTGTATCATGATTTTTTTTTTGCATTTTCCATTTCCTTCAAGTCAGAAATAAAATGCACCTTTGGTGACAATCAAAAGGCTAACTGACTTGAGAGAAGTGTGCAATATTTCTATGTGATGAGGGAATTGGGAAATATCACATCAAATTAGGTTTATATCATAGAGGCTAAAAGACTCATCTGAAGTCTCAGCATTTGTTTTACTGGCCCATGTTAGTTCTATGTCCAGAGGATATGAATAGATCACATGCAGAGATATTGGAACTGTTGTGTCTTTGAGTGAGGCTGAGTCAGATTCCTTAGGAAATCCCCTGAGAATCCAGAGGTTAATAGGCCAACTGACATTTGGCTCACAGCAAATAGGCTGCAATTAGAGGGTCCATTTTACACTCCCATTATAACAGTAGCCAAGGACCATATTTTTCTCTATCACTGATTATAATAGTGTGCTAATGGGAGAAAGGGTTGTAGAAGATACATGAGTCATTCTGTCCAGGAAGATAAATTGTTTAGTTTGAGCAATAAAAGCTTTTGCAATTTCCCTCTGACAACTTGGGTAAATCCATTCAGCTGAAGGTAAGTCATGTTATGTTGTGCTGTCTCTAACTCTCCTTATGACTGGCAGTACTAATAATAGGCATGGGTAGTGCAGTAAATTTAAAGATTTCTTATATTGGTGAACAGTAGGTTCTTCTTCTACAGGAGTCATCAATTCCCACACCCACTTATTCAGCAGCACTTCCAAGGTGGAATGTTTTATACGGAACAGTAGTTCCTCTTACACATCCAATTCAAGGGGACTTTTAACAATGTGACTCAAAGATAGTGACCTCGCCCCAACCAGGAAACCCCAGACTGTACTGATGCCGCATTCACATGCTCGTCGGAACTCGGATACTCAGAAATTTCCAACCTGCTAATTTGTTTAACGAGGCCTGTATATAACTACAACCAGTTAGCATGTTGGAAATTTCAGTTTCCTAGTTCTGACTAGCACATGGACGCGGCATAAGGGAAGATCTCAATTGCATACTCCAGGCTTTCTCATCCAATGGGTTTTGAGAGAGAGTATGCAATTGAGATTTTCCCTTTGTGTTGAGTGGGGGAAGGGGACTTCAGTTGTCTTGCAAGTCTATGAAAAATGAACATGACTCTTGTATGGGATTTCCATGTCAGTGAGTGAGTAGCGTTGGCTAAGTGAGCCAGTTAACTTAAGGGTTCAAGTCTGTATATTGCTGTGTAAAAATGGCCATGAAGAATTACTAGAGTGTGACAGAAAATTAACTACAACCAGAGGGCGTAAGAGTAGAAAACAACAGTCAAAATCCATTTTATATTATAGATGCATATTTTAATGATTCTTTTCAATAGTGTTTCACTCACATTTAATAAAAACATTCACAAGTATAAAAAATTATATCTCTGTATTTACAATATATGATGTCTGATATATACATGAAAATAGGATAATTCTCTCTGAGGTCAGGGCTCATATTATGCTTTCCGGTGCGTTTTATTTTCACCGACCACAAGGCTTCCACCCCAAACGAATGCCATCTTCAGCCTTGTCTCTCTGATGTCTTGTCTTTAGGCCAGCTCTATGTGGCTCTCCCCCTAAAGGCTTCTGGGACCTGGAGTTCCCACTGTGCTTTGATTGGACTGGACAGGCCAGTAGCAGCTTCATCGACTTGACTTCACACCACCACGTGATGCGACTGCTTCAATTCTGCCCAAATGTAATGTCATCATACATCTGTGGAGAACGAAAGTAACAACATTAGGAATCTGTTATCGCAACTGTAATTGAAATAGAAGACAATATTCCTTTAGTACTATAGCCAATCCATTAGTCCAGATAGAGCCATTTCCCAATCCCCCTAGTAATGCAGCTTTTTTTTTATTTAACCTTTATTTATACAAAGATCAAATCTCTTTTACAAGAGAGACCAGTGTGACTTTTAGTATCTCACCTGTTCATCACCAGACAGGCACTCCTCCTCACTCTCCTCTGATTCGCTCTCAGGCAGCTCTCTGAGTTCCTGGGCCGTCTTCTCGTACAGCTGGTGGCGGATCTCAGCGTTCTGACGCCCATAGGTCAGGTGGAAAGGCGTGTAGCCCCCGTATGTCACACTGTTGACGTCTGCCCCCATGGAGAGGAGCCGGTGGACCAGGGATGGGTTCTGGAGGTCCACAGCCAGGTGAAGCGCTGTACGACCGCTACAATGTTCCTGGGGGAAACAAAAATACACCAAACATTAGTTCCTTTGGTCTGTGAATACATTTAGGTTTAAATTCATCAATGGGGATTCTTGATTCTTGGCATAAAAGCACCTGTGTGATGAAACCTTACCTGTGCATTGATGTCGGCACCAAGCTGAACCAGACTCTCCACCATGGAGAGGTATCCGTTAATGGAGGCGAGGTGGAGGCAGTTGTGTCCGCTGTAGTTGGGGAAGGTGAGGATGGAGCGGAGGTGGCGGGGGCAGTTCTGGGTGATCACACTGAAGGAGATGAGAGAGCCCTTCTTACAGGCGATGTGGAGGGCGGTGTTCCCACTGTCGTCTGCTATCCGCGGGTCACACCCAGCCTTTAGTAGCCTCTCTACCAGATGGGGCTGTTCTGTGATCACTGCCAGGTGGAGCGCAGTCTGAAAGAAGAATACGAAGGTGGTAAGCTATTGATTTCAGGTGTAAATACAACCATTTAGATGGCTTGTTTATAACTATGTAAGTGTAGTGATGTTTTACCACCTGTTTCAAAAATACTGTTTTATCAACCAATTCATTTTGTTTTAATTAACCCAGTTAAGTTTGTGTTTTAATTGTTCTATTTTTGTCATCTTCAATTAGTCAATTATACAAAAATTAATTGGTTATCTTTAATTACCTGTCTCTGATTGTTCTGTGCATCCAGGAATAGATCATCATTGTGTGACAGTTTGATCATCTGCTCAGCATGTTCTGTGGCTTCATGAATAATGGCCAGGTGGAGAAACCTATGTGGAGGAGGGGTAAAAGAAAGAGTTAAAAACGGCTTTGCTTCAAATACGCACGTCTGTGAGGAAGTGGTTGGAAAAAAAAGAACAAAGCGCGAGCACTGGAGCATTGCGCAAGAATGGATTTTTTGGGGGGTTATTTCCACCAGTTGCGGCTTGACACATCTGATACATTATCAGTTCCTGGCAACTCGCCAGGGACTTTCCTAACTGCGCATAGCTGATTTTAGCGCCGCCCAGGGGTAGCTCTGAGCCAAAGTACACACTCAGCGGACAGCGGAGTCCAAGAGTCCTTTTGTTTACTTGCAAATGCAGACTATCAATGCAGACTATCAACTGACTAATTTGACACAACTTGATAACAGGCGCATATCTGTGCGTTTTAAAAGTGATTTAGGCCTACAATGCAAATGAAGATAAGCTCATTGAAATAGTATAATTATAATCCAAAATAATACAGAACTTTATGCAAAATCATATGCATTCATAAAACATAACGATGCAACATTACCCAAAGATAAAAGTGAACTTACGTGTCTCTGTCCTCGGTCACTGTTTTCCTCCAAGGTTCATTACTGCAGGAGTTTGACTTGACTTCGACGGGGGCCACTCTCAAGTCCTCCAGCTCCTTCACAAGGTTACCATATTCATCATCTTTTAGCGAATCCAGACCGCTATCAAAACGGTCTTCTTGGCTAGGTATCATTTTGCCAAGTTTCGATACCCGTTCATCGACGTTATAATCCATTTGGTTGTCGTTTGAAACTTTATAAACATCCATATTGAATAGACTGACTGATTGACTGACAAGTCCACTCACTACTCTGTTCCCTCTCAAGTCTGGAATGGAGTGCGTGTTGAAGGGAGGTGCCAGTGGCTTAAATATTCTAGCGGGGAGGAGACAAAGAATGGGGGATTTCCACGTTGAGTTATCTCGACACAACTAGGGAAACTCATAGACCGGGCTTTTATGAGAAAAATTCCCTCTCGAATGAGCCCCATACTCACGAGTAAGAATGAAAACTTGTAGTTTCCTATTAGACGTACCTGTGATGCAGACATAAATAAGTTCAATGAATGAGATAGAATATGAATGAGAGACAGACATTAGAGGTGCCTTTGACTGGTTCTTGAAGAATTCCCTTTTCACTTGGGGAATTAATGTGTCATAACAAGTTATATGAGGGGCATAACTGTTCTGCACCTTTTGACTGTAATGCCATCATCAGGTAACTGTGCAGAACCAGTGTTAAATGGAATGTCAATTGAAGGTCAACCACAGTGTGAAATATCGAATTGGTTTATTATTAGGCCTACCATATTTGTTATTATTCTGCTATTACACTTCTGCACCTCGCCTGGTCTCATAAATGAACAACTACATGGATAGAATGCATCTCTGCAAGCATAAACGGATAAGAAATTGCCAATTTAATATCTATAGGTGGCCAGGTTTTATTCAGGTTGGAATACCATGCTTGAGGGATGTTTGCAGCCTTCATGTCGGAATACGGAACAAAAGCCCAGTATGGGGAAACAAAACCAAAAGATATCTTGCTATTGCATGGTTCACAGGTGAATCAGATGGAGCTGGGAGATTCAGGTGATTCCACAGGGACTCTCTGATTGCAGAATAATAACACAGGGTTTGGTACAGAGGTGGAAAAAGTTACACTTTCCAAATGGAGACAACCCCACTATGAAACGGACACTGCTGCGTGTTTCCCCATGGGATATAGATATAGCCTACTGGACAAACCATTAATGTGCTGCACATACCTAATGTAATATTTACATGTTTTTTTGGTATTTTATTAGGATCCCCATTTGCTGTTGTGAAAGCAGCAGCTACTATTTCTGGGGTCCACATGAAAAAATGAACCAAGACATAATACAGAGCATTAATAGACAAGAACAACTCAAGGACAGAACTATATACTGTGCATTTAAAAACGGCACACACAGCCTACATAACATTACAAACACACAAAGTATCTAAGTCAAATAGGGGAGAGGCGTTGTGCCATAAGGTGTTACTTTCTCTGTTTTTGTAAAAAACAGGTTTGCTGTTCATTTGAGCAATATGAGATGGAAGGGAGTTCCATGCAATAATGGCTCTATATAATACTGTACACTTTCTGGAATTTGTTTTGGAGTTGAGGAGTGTGAAAAGACCCCTGGTGGCATGTCGGTGGGGCAAGTGTGTGTGTCAGAGCTGTGTGTCAGAGCTGTGTGTAACTATTTGGAATTTTCAACACATTAATATTTCTTATATAAAGAAGAAGGGATGCAGTCAGTCTCTCCTCATCTCTTAGCCAAGAGAGACTGGCATGCATAGTATTTATATCAGCCATCTGATTACAATGAAGAGCAGGACGTGACGCTCTGTTCAGGGCCAGCTGCAGCTTAACTAGGTCTTTCTTTGCAGCACTTGACCACATGACTGGACAATAATCAAGATTAGACTAAACTAGAGCCTGCAGAACTTGCTTTTTGGAGTGTGGTGTCAAAAAAGCAGAGCAACAAAAGGGTTTCTCCAACTTTGTTGGCTTTACCTTGCGTGACAACAATTATAACTGTCTACCTGGGCTCGCCTCACCCTAGCTGACAAGTGTACTGAAAACTCCCTGTTTGCACAGGGAAGGACGCTTTTAACAACATAGCAACCGTAACCACAAGCAGTAAGCATTCACACCTCTGTGGGGCGATACTGGGCGCTACTGTACATAAACACTTACACACACCTTCCTAAAAAGGACAAGCCAGATGACATATAAAGGATTTCAGTGTGAGTATATGCATCACACCACCAGGAGTCATGGCAACAGGCAGGTACACTCTTCTATCTGTGGGATTGTGATTGGTCGGCTGTGAATTCCACACATTCTTTCATCTCTGCCAAGTAAAGTATCACAATACTGAGTCTAGGTTGGGAACATTATGTGCTTTTTCTGAAGGGGAGTAACCATGCTTCCTGATGCTATCATATCTGTTGATGGTGAGATTCTTTCAAGGGAAATGCCTATTCATTTGTAAATAGGAAGTTCCTACTCATTTGTTGTAGTAAAATGCAACGTCCTTCCTTTGAACACTTTGTTCTGTGTTTACTGTGCTTTTCACGCACACCATTTCTATCCCCAATCTCTCTCTAGATTGCCCTCTATTGGGTTGCAGTTGTAACAGCTACTTCAATAATGTACAATTACACAAGCCAAATCATTGTTCAAGGCACCACCTACACTCATTTGCAAAGTTAGTCCCCTTATGATGTTTCCACTGATCTAATCATTTTAACATTTAGTTTTACTCCAACTTTTAACTTCAACTATCTATTTATGGGACATGATAACATCTTATATTCAGCTGATTGTGTAGGTTCAGTTTTATTCATTGTTACATAAGTCACATTAGTTTTTCCAGCATATGTTAAATTACTGCCTCATTTTGCAGTTCATTCTTATTAACTTTGTCCAGTAATTTCCTGTCTGTTTTCCAATAACACTGCAAGGCAAGGTCCTCTTTGTAGGAACAATTAGATATTCCAGTCGAAAAATAGAATGATCACACTGCATTCTATCACTGATATGCAACTTCTCCTACTCTTCCATAGGATATGTCAGTGGTCAGTTGTGTGTGTGTGTTATAATACCACACAGATTGATTCAGGTGATAATAATGCCTTCCACTTTCTATTGAAGGAGCTTAATGTTTTATGAGTGTGTGGTTAAGAAAGGGAAGGTATTTTAATATGGCAATGACATGGCATCATTTATGTTCCACTGTCTAAGCAGTATTAAATAGTCAACCTTTCTGCTCCTGAATCGACAAGTCTGAAATTACTCACATCTGATTCATTCTATGGCCACCATGTCCAAGGGACTTCACCCTTCCCCTATCCACACACATACATTGGGGCAAAAAATAATTTAGTCAGCCACCAATTGTGCAAGTTCTCCCACTTAAAAAGATGAGAGAGGCCTGTAATTTTCATCATAGGTACACTTCAACTATGACAGACAAAATGAGAAAAAAAATCCAGAAATCACATTGTAGGATTTTTAATGAATTTATTTGCAAATTATGGTGGAAAATAAGTTTATCTTATATACCCTTTGTTGGCAATGACAGAGGTCAAACGTTTTCTGTAAGTCTTCACAAGGTTTTCACACACTGTTGCTGGTATTTTGGCCCATTCCTCCATGCAGATCTCCTCTAGAGCCGTGATGTTTTGGGGCTGTCGCTGGGCAACACAGACTTTCAACTCCCTCCAAAGATTTTCTATGGGGTTGAGATCTGGAGACTGGCTAGGCCACTCCAGGACCTTGAAATGCTTCTTACGAAGCCACTCCTTCGTTGCCCGGGTGGTGTGTTTGGGATCATTGTCATGCTGAAAGACCCATCCACGTTTCATCTTCAATGCCCTTGCTGATGGAGGAGGTTTTCCCTCAAAATCTCACGATACATGGCCCCATTCATTCTTTCCTTTACACGGATCAGTCTTCCTGTTCCCTTTGCAGAAAAACAGCCCCAAAGCATGATGTTTCCACCCCCATGCTTCACAGTAGGTATGGTGTTCTTTGGATGCAACTCAGCATTCTTTGTCCTCCAAACACGACAAGTTGGGTTTTTACCAAAGAGCTCTATTTTGGTTTCATCTGACCATGTGACATTCTCCCAATCTTCTTCTGGATCATCCAAATGCTCTCTAGCAAACTTCAGACGGGCCTGGACATGTACTGGCTTAAGCATGGGGACACGTCTGGCACTGCAGGATTTGAGTCCCTGGCGGCGTAGTGTGTTACTGATGGTAGGCTTTGTTACTTTGGTCCCAGCTCTCTGCAGGTCATTCACTAGGTCCCCCCATGTGGTTCTGGGATTTTTGCTCACCGTTCCTGTGATCATTTTGACCCCACGGGGTGAGATCTTGCGTGGAGCCCCAGATCGAGGGAGATTATCAGTGGTCTTGTACGTCTTCCATTTACTAATATTTGCTCCCACCGTTGAGTTCTTCAAACCAAGCTGCTTACCTATTGCAGATTCAGTCTTCCCAGCCTGGTGCAGGTCTACAATTTTGTTTCTGGTGTCCTTTGACAGCTCTTTGGTCTTGGCCATAGTGGAGTTTGGAGTGTGACTGTTTTAGGTTGTGGACAGGTGTCTTTTATACTGATAACAAGTTCAAACATGTGCCATTAATACAGGTAACGAGTGGAGGACAGAGGAGCCTCTTAATGAAGAAATTACAGGTCTGTGAGAGCCAGATATCTTGCTTGTTTGTAGGTGACCAAATACTTATTTTCCACCATAATTTGCAAATAAATTCATTAAAAATCCTACAATGTGATTTTCTGGATTTTTTTTTCTCCATTTTGTCTGTCATAGTTGAAGTGTACCTATGATGAAAATTACAGGCCTCTCATCTTTTTAATTGGAAGAACTTGCACAATTGGTGGCTGACTAAGTGCTTTTTCGCCCCACTATATATATGTACAACGTAAATTGGACTGAGTAATCCTCAGATACAGATTACAACAGGGTTTCAGTTAGAGGAGACAGTGAGGACATACACTGAGTATACAAAACATTAAGAACACTTGCTCTTTCCATGATGTAGACTGAATAGGTGAATCCAGGTGAAAGCTATGATCTCTTATTGATATCACTTATTAAATCCACTTCAGTCAGTGTAGATGAAGGGGATGAGACAGGTTAAAGAAGGCTTTTTAAGCCTTGAGACAACTGAGACATGGATTGTGTATGTGTGCCATTCATGGGGTGAATGGGCAAGACTAAGGATTTAAGTGCCTTTGAGTGGGGTATGGTAGTGGGTGCCAGGTTTGTGTGAAGAACTACAACGCTGCTGGGTTTTTCACGCTCAACTGCTTCCTGTGTTTATCAAGAATGGACAACCACCCAAAGGACATCCAGCCAACATGACACAACTGTGAGAAGCATTGGAGTCAACAACATGCTTTCGACACCTTGTAGAATAAATATTAAGACATGTTTCTAATAGGATAGGTATGAGGCAAGTTTTACCTCAACATGAATAATCAAGGTATGTAGGGGAAAAATACATTAGATCATCACCCCCGTCTTTTTCAGTTTCCTCTAAACAAAGAATTGATTACAAATCATTTGACCTAGAAACAGGTATACTTCCTGATTAACAAATTGCCCTGACTTCTTGTAAAATAACTGTGGTAATACAGATATTGTTCTTATCATGTCCTCCCTTAAAAGGACAAGCCATATGACATTATTTATATGACTTCAGTGGCACATTGATTCACCGAAACTAAAACAGTCCTCATATCGTGCCTCTCCCCTCATTGTTCTCAGGGTTTCATGCTGAGTGTGCCGTACTCATGTGTAGTACACATTTTCGGGAAAAATTTTAGAGTAGGGGGAATACCTTTTACATTCAAGCATTCCCACGGTTGGATAGTGGCCGACCTGAGGTCTGAGTGTGACACAGACATGTCATGAGGGGCTCCCTCTCCGCAGCTGACCCACTGCCCCAATGATACTGGAGGTAAACTTCTCTGTTTAGGGCTAGGTCAAGGTACAGTAGCAATTTAATCACTTCCAGGTCAAACTCTGTGAAGTGTCCCATGTCATCAGATCTCATCTTAGCTCTAAGCCCCAAAGGTCTATATTTCAAAGTGTTTATTAGCATACCACTTGGTTAAATAAATGGTTATATAAAAATACCCCAAAATGTAAACGTCTAATACCCAGCTAGCACATAACGTTCTAAGAACCATAGGTTTCTTAGAGCTTGATGAGAGCGAGGTTGTCCTGTGGTTATTTTTGCCTAAAACCTTTCCTCGGCTTTCTTGGAATGGTGCAGAACAGTTGCTTGGATTTGGAACATTCTCAGCATATTTAATGAACTTGACGTTGATATTTCATTACTTTAGCAGAATGTTCTCCTAAAAGTTCAAACATGGTTACATTTAATATCTATTTTGGTAATATTCTAAGAATGTTCTCCAATTGGTTTGACATTGGGAATGTTCAGGTAGTTCAGAAACAAGATACTTCTGTGGGAATTTCAGTACTTCAAAGTTTCAAAAAGTTTACTGATTTCCTTTCGGTTTGAAGTCTATTTAAAGTCAGGTTCTCAAATTGTTCCAAGAACTTTAAGAAACAATGTTCTTCTGTGGGAAATTCAGTACTTCAACATGACATTTCCTACAGGTTTCCTCGTGGTTATATTTAAAGACATGTTCTCAAATTGTTCAGAGAATGTTAAGAAAATAATCCATAAAAACACTAGAAAACATTAGTAACGTTCAGAGAAAATCCTAAGAATGTTATTTGAAAACACATACCTAATTTTGTGGGCAGTGTGCACGTAGCCTGTCTTCTCTTTGTCACGGCAGATTTCCACCTCTTCCTCTGAAGAGGTGTAGCAAGGATCGGACCAAAATGCAGCGTGGTCAGTGTCCATGGTTTTTAATAGGAAAACTCAACATGAACACATATACAAAATAACACATACAAAATAACAAAGTGAACTGGCAACGAAACAGTCCCGTGTGGCACAAACACAGACACAGGAAACAATTACCCACAAAATACCCAAAGAATATGGCTGCCTAAATCCATGGGGGAGGGTCTGGGTGGTGTCTGTCCACAGTGGTGGCTCTGGCGCGGGACGTGGACCCCACTCCACCATAGTCTTTGTCCGCTTTAATCTCTTCCTAGGAACGGCGACCCTCACCGCCGACCTAGGATTAGCAACCCTACTAAATGGCCCCACTGGACTGACAGGCAGCTCCGGACTGAGGGGTAGCTCCGGACTGAGGGGTAGCTCCGGACTGAGGGGTAGCTCAGGCTGGTTGACGGCTCTGGCGGATCCTGGCGGCTCTAGCGGACAGGCGGGAGACTCTAGCAGCTCTGGACAGGCGGGAGACTCTAGCAGCTCTGGACAGGCGGGAGACTCTAGCAGCTCTGGACAGGCGGGAGACTCTAGCAGCTCTGGACAGGCGAGGTGCACTGTAGGCCTGGTACATGGTGCCGGCGCTGGTGGTACTGGGCCGAGGACACACACCTCAGGGCGTGTGCGGGGAGGAGGAACAAGGAGTACTGGGCTCTGGACACGCACAGGAAGCCTGGTGCGGCGGGCTGCCACCGGAGGGCTGGTGCGTGTAGGTGGCACTGGATAGACCGGACCGTGCAGGCGCACTGGAGCTCTTGAGCACCGAGTCTGCCCAACCTTACCTGGCTCGATGCCCGCTCTAGCCCGGCCGATCCGAGGAGCTGGAATGTACCGCACCGGGCTAGAGACACCGTGCGCTCCACAGCATAACACGGTGCCTGCCCGGTCGCTCTATGGTAAGCACAGGAAGTTGGAGCAGGTCTCCTACCTGACGTCGCCATACTTCCTGTGTGCCCCCCCCCAATACATTTTAGGGTCTGAGTCTCGGGCGTCCTAACGCGCCGCCGTGTTCGTTTCTCCAACTCCATTCTCCTGTAACCCTCACACTGCTCCAGCGAATCCCAGGCGGGCTCAGGCACTCTCCCTGGGTCGACCACCCACCTGTCTATCTCTTCCCAAGTCGTATAGTCAAGATTCTGCTCCCAAGTCCAATAATCCTGACATCGCTTCTCCTCCTGCCGCTGCTTGTCACCACGCCGCTTGGTCCTGTTGTGGTCGATGATTCTGTCATGGCTTTCTTCCGTCGAAGGAGAGGCGGACCAAAATGCAGCTTGGTTAGAGTTCACGGTTTTTAATAGGAAAACTCAACATGAACACATATACACAGTGAGCTGGCAACGAAACAGTCCCGTGTGGCATAGACACAGGAAACAATCACCCACAAAATACCCAAAGAATATGGCTGCCAAAATATGGTTCCCAATCAGAGACAACGATAGACAGCTGCCTCTAATTGAGAACCAATCTAGGCAACCATAGACATACAATTTACCTAGACAGGAAACATCCCCATAAACATACAAACCCCTAGACAAGTGAAAAAACACATAAAACCCCATGTCACACCCTGACCTAACCAAAATAATAAAGAAAACAATGATAACTAAGGCCAGGGCTTCGGCAGCCTTTCTTAAATAGCAAGGCTATGCTCACGGAGTCTGTACATAGTCAAAGATTTCCTTAATTTTGGGTCAGTCATGGTGGTCATGTATTCTGCCACTGTGTACTCTCTGTTAAGGGCCAAATAGCATTCTAGTTTGCTCTGTTTTTTTATTCTTTCCAATGTGTAAAGTAATTATATTTTGTTTTCTCATGATTTGGGTGGGTCTAAACACATTCTGTTCTCATTACCAACAAAAATCTTTCTATCTATCTTGTTAATTAAGTGTGTTCAGGTGTGTTGGCCACACCCACTTATTGGCCACACCTGATCTTAATGAGTGATTGTTGTCTTTGAAATGGGGTCTGTTTGAATGGACTAAAATTAACAGCTTTGTATACATAAGATAACATGGCATACTAGCTCCATCCTGGTGGTGCAGTGGATAAATTCCATGGATAAAGAACAGAAGATTATAGGTTTGAACGTTTTATGGAAATTGTTCAAAAACCTCCAAATAACCTATCATTTCCATTATCAGAGCATTAATAAAACTTCCCAGGAAAACTTTCAAGGAACCATAGTAAAACATTCTCAGATCCTCCCTGCAACCTAGAACAAAAACTTTCTCAGAACGGAAAAACTTTGGTTCTTAAAAAGTTTTTAAAAAGTTCCGTTTTACCGGTCAGAAATGTATGGCTTCGTTTTCACATACGATGAAAAACCAAATACATTCCCACAACTTTCAAGACACCAAAAGTGCTAGCTGGGTACATTCCTTCCTTCTAGGTCAGGCCTTGGTAAAGGCCGGCCCAGGGGTCGTATGTGTCCTGCGACCTGATTCAATACGGCCCGCGGAATCATACTCAGATCACATAAAGAAGAAAGAGCTGTTTGAAAATGTTTCCCCGTCAAGATGAACAGTGACACAGCGTGTTGGGGGCATCGCAGAGAATATCGAACAACAGTTGAAAGACAAGGTAAAGGATTTCACCTATTTCTCCTTGTTCTTGGATGAGAGCAGTGATGCATGTGACCCGGCACAGTTGTTGATATTCTTACCAGGCATAACCCCATACTTTGAAATGACAGAGGAGCTTACTTCACTGTAGTAAATGTAGAGCACAACCACAGGGAAATATTTATTGGAGGAGGTTAATAAGTGTTTGGCAAAGCTGGGACTGAGTTTTGAATAGTTATCCAGTGTAACCACTGATGGGTGCCCAAACTTGACAGGAAAAAACTTTGGCCTTTTGAAAAAGATCAAGTAGTTAAGCGGAACCCAGATCAGAAAAAGCATTTTCCTGCATTGCATTATTCAACGGGAGGTGCTCTGTAACTGTGTTCTGAAAATGGGCCATGTTGTGGATACAGTCACTAAAGTGGTAAACTGTAAAGTGGGAGACTCATATCTCCCTCACTAGGTTTAAGCACCAGCTGTCAGAGCAACTCACAGATCACTGCACCTGTACATAGCCCATCTGTAATCAGCCCATCTATCTACCTCATCCCCATACGGTTTTATTTATTTATCTTGCTCCTTGGCACCCCAGTATCTCTACCTGCACATTCATCTTCTGCACATCCACCATTCCAGTGTTTAATTGCTATATTGTAATTACTTTGCCACCATGGCCTATTTATTGCTTTAACTCCCTTATCTTACCTCATTTGCACTCACTGTATATAGACTTTTTGTTTTATTTTTTTCTACTGTATTATTGACTGTATGTTTTGTTTATTCCATGTGTAACTCTTTGTTGTTTGTGTCGAATTGCTATGCTTTATCTTGGCCAGGTCGCAGTGGCAAATGAGAACTTGTTCTCAACTAGCCTACCTGGTTAAATAAAGGTGAAATAAAAAATCCAAAAATAAAACAAGAGCTAAATCTTTAAACCACAGGCAGTTTGTCTCACTGTTGGAAGAGACAGATTCGGGTCATGCAGATCTCCCCTACCACACAAACGTGAGATGGCTGAGTTTGGGGAAGGTGCTTAAAAAGGTGTGGGACCTGAAGTCGGAGATTGTCGAGTTTTTGCAAATGAATGGAAAATATGTGGATTTCTCTCAACTGCAAATAAAGAATGGTTGGCTGATTTTTGCTTCACCGTGGACATCATGGTAAATGAACTGAATTCCAAACTACACGGGAAGGGCCTTTTTGCACACCTGATTGTATAGCCTTGTCAAAGCCCTCAAGGGAAAATTACTCCCCCTAAACCATCAAGTAGAAGCCAACAATCTCATCCACCTTCCGACACCACTAGTCTGTTTCCTATCAGATGACCAGCAGGAGAAGTATACATCGCTACTGCGTGCTTTAAAATGTGAGATTTCTCATCGTATTGAGGATTTCAAAGTGTTGGAAAATGGCCTGCTCTTGGTTTCCTCTCCTTTCACCTTCAATATGGATAACGTGACCACTGAGCTGCAATTTGAGCTTATCGATCTTCAATCTGATGCAGTGATTGGAGAACTATTCAAAACAATGTCACTGACGAGGTTCTATGCATCTCTCGATGGACAAAACTTTCCAAAGATTAGGAGTCATGCTCCGAATAGGTTTGTACTATTTGGGTCAACCTATGTATAGGAACAGACATTTTCAGAAATATAACAAGTCAAGGCACATGTCATCTCTCACTGACTCTCACCTCTCAGCAATCCTGCGCATAGCGTCAAACTGTACCGGACTTCACTGCTCTAGTCAGACACTATACCTTACTTCACTGCTTTAGTCAGACACTATACCTTACTTCACTGCTCTAGTCAGACACTATACCTTACTTCACTGCTTTAGTCAATGCCCATCAGAGACTTCACTCCTCACACTGATTTGAGTAGTTTAAATGTAATGTTGAGCTCTCTCTCTTTCTTGTGTTTTTGTGCAGACGCGTTAACAAGAGTTCTGTCCGTGGTGCTGAATGCACAGTGTACTTTTACCTCCGTGTAGTTCATTGCATGTTTAATAATGAAAATACCTAACAAAAGGAAAACATGGATGTGGTTTTATTTCTGTGCATGTTAATAAAGTATAACGAGTAGCATATCTGGACGTGATTTACAGTAGATATATCTGTCAACAGTCACACACATTATGTATAATCCTGTAATATGATTCTGGCCTGCAATGGCAAAAATATATTCTAATTTAACAAGATCAGCTTTAAAACCATTTATTTACTCGTTCATGAGTTACAGACGTTTGTTTTGCATCATCTCTGTTTTGTTGCTTTTGATAATTTTTTAAAAAACAATATCATATTTATTCCACATTTATTACGCTATATATTTGTTGTTGGTTATATTTCACTAGTCACATGGGATCAAAAATATACATACAAATACCATAAATACAAAACAATACATTACATTTAACAGCATTAGTAACTTGAGTCTGATAATTATCTGTACAAAACAGTTAATCTGATAATATTTGTGGAAAATAAAAATACTTGCTTGATATGTTATCCAGTTTCTTGAAATACTTTGCAAATGCAACTTTTTTCTATGTGAAAACTGAAATAGTCTGTTCATTCCTTTTACATTTTAATATACACTCTTATCCAGAGCAACTTGCAGTAGTGAGTGCATACATTTTCATACTTTTTTGTACTGGTCCCCTGTGGGAATTGAACCCACAACCCTAGCATTGCAAGCACCATGCTCTACCATCACACTACATTGTCACAAACCACATGATGTCTCAATGTACTCAATTACTGTATTGTGCAATTGTTTTTCTTCATGGTGATGGAAAGTCTACAGGTACAAACCTAGATGACCAGCCTATATACAGTAATGTACAATTTAGATTCAGTGGTTTGTAAGGATGGTAAATTAATACTGCACAAAATGTGGTTGTTTTCTATGTTATTTGATCAAGAAAAATATTCAATTTGATGTGGATGTTTTGTGTCTTGCCCATAACATTGCACCTTTTGATGTAAATGTTTGAGGACTGGGTTTTGTTCTTTGTGGATCCCATTAGAATGATGATCGCAGAGAAAGAGACAGGGAAACAACTCTTACAACTCCAGCTATTGAATCCTGCAAGGTACTGTTCGTAACTATACAACTACCTTTTAGTCGGAAAAGGAAATGTTTTTGCCCATGCGACAGTTGTCTATATTGGTCTGCTAATACAGGACTAGTAAAGGCCCAATGCACTACTTTTATGAAAATGCACCCTCAGCACCCCTACTTCCCCCAGCTATGTTTACAGTTTAGAATACAAAAAGATTGAGAATGATTATTAGGAATTCAAAAGTCAAGACTCTTCCACCTAGGCTAATTCATTTTCCAATTCATATAAATGTCCATTTTTCAAATGTAGTTGTATGTCTTTAAATTCAGATAAAGATATCATTAAAATATCTCTACCTATTATTTTGTGCTTTATCTAATCTACTTTTACTATCTGCAGAATGGTGATCTGAGAGCACCAGGATAATAATCTCAAATGAAATGCAGTGGGAAAAGGAAGCACATGAGAATGATACCCACTTTATCAAATAACTCGATTTTGAATCATCAAGCCTGCTCAGAAGTCTCTTGATCCCTAGTCCAACACATAGTAAGAGCGCCCCCTTGTGTCCTTGTTGTAATTGCATGTACTGCATAATGAATGCCTGACTGCTTAGGAATTAGACTTTAGTCCATACTAAAAAAAGGTACACTAGCATCATTTTGAAGCCTTTGAGTTGACCTAGAATACATCCCACACAGGATATAATGCTGCGATTGTCAGTCTGGTATCTCCAGTATCTTCCTGTTCTCTCTAGATACATACACAAGTATTATTTTAATAAACATGTCTTTCATCTACTTGTTGCGGCTACGTACTTACATAAACAATTTCAAAGAACTGCAGCTGTAGGCAGTTAACTCTTTTGAAGTGGCTAAAATAAAGCATTGATGTTGTTTTTCTCATTGACTGTTCATTAATTGTTTGGAGATTTTGCTCAATCATGTAAATCACAGAGAACACATTTATAATAGACCACAGCCTTATGCCAAAACATGCTTCTTACTTATCTTGGTCTCATTTGACAGGGCTTTCCATTAATGATGACCAAGACAGTAATTTCATATGTGTGCTGCACAGTTTGTGGTGGTAGATAAGGTTTGAGATGACATCTCAGTGAAATAAAATATGTGACATTAGCAAGGTTTCAATACAACTGAAGACAGATTTTCATGCACTCTAAAGCGTGAAGACAATATGCACACTTTTCCACCAGTGGTGTTGCCAGCAAACCGACTTGTTGCAGATAAAAATCAGTGCTTGATGACGTAGTACACACACAAGGTAATTTTTTGCTTAAGTTTTCATGTCCCTAATTAAAAACCATAAAGTTCAATGTGTTTCCATTACATTTTCGAGCCTACCGACAGTTGTGTCACAAACTGTTGCGTTAAATAGCAACTGTGCCTACTCTGGTGTTGTCACGTGCGCTCTAGTGTTGGTACTGTAGGCTGTGCTGAGATCTACATGAGATTATTATGGATAATATTTTTATTTGTCAAACGGCAGTCAAGCATCGATCACCATGTCACCATAATAAGACCCTGGATACTTATTGGAAATTAGCATCAAACTCATCACCATGCATTTTCACATGTGAAGCTCGTGAAAGTTCATTTTATTTCATCTGTAGCGTAATAAACTGCATGGCTTCCCAAATCATAGTGGGAGGACCACACACCATATCAACGAGTGAATCCAAGTTTACTTCGATATGATGGTTATTGTATCAATATTTGCGCATAAAGCCGTTTCCACCGCCATTTCGCGCAAACCGACACAAAAAATCCCAACACATCAAACGAACAAAATAAGAGCTGATGTGAAAAGATCTGTTGTGATTGTATATGCAGCCAATGAGGGAGTCTGTGGCCATGTTTGAGAGCATCAAATCCATGATGCATTGTGGGTAAATGGTGACTGGATGATCTAAAAATACTAATGAGTAGTTATTTATGATGCAATGTGATTTGTAGATCACTCAGTCGCCTGCACTGTCGAACAAGCCCTGTGTACCGCTGCACTCACTGGAAACTGCAGTAAACTGGGCCCAGGTCCGGATCCACCACTGAAAGCTTTTTAATGTTACTCTGAAATTTATTACAAATAATAACAATTTATCTCCACATATTTTTCATAATCATGAATTATGGGCAGTTGAACCAGAGTAGCATTGGATTGCAAACCTTTGATTTGTTTGATTGGAGACTTACAATGAACATAAAGCTTTTTATTTGTTGGCAGAGTACAGTCTCACAGTCCCCCTGCAACTATTTTCTAAAGCAGGGTTCCCCAATTCCCTACAGCTGTACTTCCTGTTGCGCAGCACACACAGCGTGATTGCATTGCAAGATGGGATAGGAGTTCTTGTCCTTCTCTTCTTTTGCCCTGTTGTTCTTCTTGCACCTTCCTGGGTTCTTCTTTGGTCAGAGGTGGTTGTCGTTGCTTTGGACACTTTTGAATGGGTTGCATGAAATTTGCCTAATAATAACTCCTATATTGAAAAAGATTCAGAAATACTTATTTTAATTTTAGAAATACTTTCAATATTATACATTTCCATGCCCTTGTCCGAAGAAAAAGATCCCAATTTCAAACTCAAACCCCAAAAATACTAATCTAAAAATGGGCAAAAATTGATATTAACTAAAACTTAATAGTATGTAGCTACTTGCAATAGCCCTGCGTGAATATTTATCTCAAAACTAAAAGATGTGTCCGGAGATTCCTTCCTAAAAGCTGTGTGTAGGGCCTCCCGGGTGGCGCAGTGGTCTAGGGCACTGCATCGCAGTGCTAGCTGTGCTGTGCCACCAGTGCTGTGCCACCAGAGACTCTGGGTTCGCACCCAGGCTCTGTCGCAGCCGGCCGTGACCGGGAGGTCTGTGGGGCAACGCACAATTGGTCTAGCATCGTCCGGGTTAGGCAGGTAGGGATATCCTTGTCTTATTGCGAACTAGTGACTCCGACACATTCTCTCTCTCAGAGGACCTGAGCCCTAGGACCATGCCTCATTACATTTACATTTAAGTCATTTAGCAGACGCTCTTATCCAGAGCGACTTACAAATTGGATGGATGATGACTCCTTGCTGCCACCATTCCACCTGGCTGTGCTGCTGCCTGCGTTGAGAACACTTGTTGCACCTCGACAACTACTGTGATTATTATTATTAAAGGTGCGGACTCCGGCCGTAAAACCGAAACCGAAAAGGGTCTGGGTGGGTGTCTGTCCGCGGTGGCGGCTCTGGCGCGGGACGTGGACCCCACTCCACCATAGTCCTTCTCCGCCTCTTTACCTGCCTAAGTGGCGACCCTCGCTGCCGACCTCTGACTGGGGACCCAAGCCACAGGTCCCAAATGGACGGGAGATTCCGTCAGCACCGGACGGACGGGAGATTCCGTCAGCACCAGATGGACGGGAGATTCCGGCAGCACCGGACAGGCGGGAGACTCCGGCAGCTCCGGAGTGAAGGGCGATTCCAGTCTGGCTGACTGGCGGCTCTGGCAGCTCAGGACAGACGGGAGACTCTGGCAGCTCAGGACAGACGGGAGACTCTGGCAGGTCAGGACAGACGGGAGACTGGCAGGTCAGGACAGACGGGAGACTCTGGCAGTTCAGGACAGACAGGAGACTCTGGCAGCTCAGGACAGACGGGAGACTCTGGCAGCTCAGGACAGACGGGAGACTCTGGCAGCTCAGGACAGACGGGAGACCCCGGCACGAGGAGACACACTGGAGACCAGATTCGCTGAGCCGGCTTCATGACACTTAGCTCGATGCCCACTCTAGCCCAGCCGATACAAGGCGCTGCTATGTATTGCACCGGGCTATGCCTGCGCACCGGGGACACCGTGCGGCTCACGGCATAACACGGTGCCTGTCCGGTTCCTCTCTCTCCACGGTAAGCACCGGGAGTTGGCGCATGTCTCCAGACAGTCTCCCTGTTGTGCAAAATCTTGGTGCTATGAGTGGCTATGTCACATGCGGCACAGAGAAGATGCCTCGGCAGTCAATCTCTGCACTGCACAACAGCATCCTCCCGGTTGCAATACTGACACTGGCCCAACACAGTACCTTCAGCAGAGAGCATGCTGTCCACCATTGCCTCTCAATTTCCCCCACTTTTGTGCACACAAGGCCTGCCTCTCTGCCCAAGTTACCTTTGGGGTTACATGACAATATGGCCCAGTGAAACTCCTCATCAGCTCCTGTAGGTCCTGCATCAGAGAGTGTAGTGGAGATGGAGTGGAGTGGAGTGGAGATGGAGTGTAGTGGAGATGGGTACCGGTACAGGAAACTATTAAATAAAAATTGTGTTATATTTCTTCATCGACGCAACTTAAGTATAACTTTAGTATAACTGTGTTTATTTGGTGAAGAGATGAGAATCCACTCTGACAGATATACAGTACCAGTCAAAGGTTTGGACACACCTACTCATTGAAGGACTTTCCATTATTTTTACTATTTTCTACCTTGTTGAATAATAGTGAAGACATCAAAGCTATGAAATAACACATAAGTGTTAAACAGATTATTCAAAGTAGCCACCCTTTGCCTTGATGTAGTGGGTTCGATTCCCGGGACCACCCATACGTAGAATGTATGCACACATGACTGTAAGTCGCTTTGGATAAAAGCGTCTGCTAAATGGCATATATTATTATTATTATTATGACAGCTTTGCACACTCTTGGCGTTCTCCTCTGAACAGTTGATGTTGAGATGTGTCTATTACTTGAATTCTGTGAAGCATTTATTTCAGCTGCAATTTCTGAGGCTATCAACTTATCCTCTTCAGCAGAGGTAATTCTGGGTTTTCCTTTCCTGTGGTGGACCACATGAGAGCCAGTTTCATCATAGCGCTTGATAGTTTTTGCGACTGCACTTGAAGAAACTTTCAAAGTTCTTGAACTTTTCCGAATTGACTGACCTTCATGTCTTAAAGTAATGATGGACTGTCATTTTTATTTTTTTATTTGAGATGTTCTTGCCATAATACGGTCTTAATAATACGGTCTTTTACCAAATAGGGCTACCTTCTGTATACCACCCCTACCTCAACACAACTGATTGGCTCAAACGCATTAAGGAGGAAATAAATTCCACAAATTAACTTTTAACAAGGCACACCTGTTAATTGAAATGCATTACAGGTGACTACCTCATGAAGCTGGTTGAGAAAATGCCAAGAGTGTGCAAAGCTGTCATCAAGGCAGCTGCTGGAAAAACTTGTGTTATGGCTTTACACCCCCTGCTAAAATGTGGATAAAGAGTTACTTGTCTAACAGAACACAGAGGGTGTTCTTTAATGGAAGCCTCTCAAATATAATCCAGTTAGAATCAGGAATTCCACAGAGTAGCTGTTTAGGCCACTTGCTTTTAATTTTTTTTAACTAACGACATGCCACTGGCTTTAAGTAAAGCCAGAGTGTCTATGTATGCGGATGACTAAACACTATACACGTCAGCTACTACAGCGACTGAAATGACTGCAACACTCAACAAAAAGCTACAGTTAGTTTCAGAGTGGGTGGCAAGGAATAAGTTAGCCCTAAATATTTCTAAAACTAAAAGCATATTTGGAACAAAACACTCAATACACATAAATACACCTTAAACCTCAACTAAATCTCATATAAATAATGTGGAAATTGAGCAAGTTGAGATGACTAAACTGCTTGGAGTAACCCTAGATTGTAAACTGTCATGGTCAAAACATATTGATGCAGTAGTAGCTAAGATGGGGAGAAGTTTGTCTATAATAAAGCGATGCTCTGCCTTCTTAACAACACTATCAACAAGGCAGGTCCTAAAGGCCCTAGTTTAGTCGCACCTTAACTACTGTTCAGTCGTGTGGTCAGGTGCCACAAAAAAGGACTTAGGAAAATTGCAATTGGTTCAGAACAGGGCAGCACGTCTGGCCCTTGAATATACACAGAGAGCTAACATTAATAATATGCATGTCAATCTCTCCTGGCTGAAAGTGGAGGAGAGATTGACTTCATCACTACTTTTATTTATGAGGAGGTATTGACATGTTGAATGCAACGAGCTGTCTGTCTAAACTACTGGCACACAGCTCGGTCACCCATGCATACCGCACAAGACATGCCACGAGGTCTCTTCACAGTCCCCAAATCCAGAATAGATTATGGGAAGCACACAGTACTACATAAAGCCATGACTACATGGAACTCTATTCCACATCAAGTAGCTGACGCAAGCAGTAAAATTTGATTCAAAATAACAGATTTTTAAAAAACACCTTATGGAACAGCGGGGACTGTGAAGCAACACAAACATAGGCCCAGACACATGCATACACACACACAACAACATACGCACTATACATACACATGGATTTAGTACTGTAGATATGCATTGGAGTAGGGGCCTGAGGGCACACAGTGTCGTGAAATCTGTGAATGTATTGTAATGTTTTTAAAATTGTATAAACTGCCTTGGCAGAAGCTAATGGGGATCCATGATAAATACAAATACTTTGAAGAATCTAAAAGATATTTTGATATGTTTAACACTTTTTTGGTTACTACATGATTCCATATCTGTTATTTCATAGTGTTGATGTCTTCACTATTATTCTACAATGTAGAAAATAGTAAAAATAAAGAAGAACCATTGAATGAGTCGGTGTCCAAACCTTTGACTGGTACTGTATGTTATCATTTTATGTTATGTGTCAGTGGTGGTGGTTCCCAAACTTTTTATAGTCCCGTACCCTTTCAAACATTCAACCTCCAGCTGCGTACTGGCTCTAGCACCAGGGTCAGCGCACTCTCAAATGTTTTTTTGTTGTTGGCATAATTGTAAGCCTGCCACACACACACTATACGATAAATGTATTAAACATAAGAAACACAAGTTTATCACAGCCCGGCTCGTAGGAAGTGACAAAGAGTTTTATATGACCAGGGCACAAATAATGTAATAATAATTCATTATTTTGCTATTTATTTATCCATCTTATATATAAAACATTATTTGTTAATCAAAAATTGTGAATAGCTCACCAACGGTTAATGAGAAAGGTGTGCTTGAAAGGATGCACATAACTCTGAAATGTTTGGTTGTATTGGAGAGTCTCAGTCCTAAATCATGTTCCGTACACATTCTGTGCCTGTATTTAGTTTCCATGCGAGTGAGGGCTGAGAATCCACTCTCACCTAGGTACGGGTATCAGTGTCTTACCAGCGCGATTTGCCAAGGCAAGAAACTCTGAGCGCAGAAATCTGGCAGTGATTAAATTCAATTTACACAAAACCGCTTGTTGCAATTTCGATGAGACTCTCTTGTTCAGATATCGGTAAGTGGACTGGAGGCAGGAAATGAAAGATATAACAAATCCAGTTGTTTGTGTCATCAGCTTTGGGAAAGTACCTGCGTAATTGCTCACCCAGCTCACTCAGGTGCTTTGCTATATCACATTTGACATAGTCAGTAAGCTTGAGTTCATTTGCACACAAAAAAATCATACAATGATGGAAAGACTGTGTGTTGTCCTTGTTAATGCAGACAGAAAATAGCTCCAACTTCTTAATCATAGCCTCAATTTTGTCCTGCACATTGAAAAATGTAATATAGTTGCAGAGTCCCTAGATTCAGATAATTCAGGCAGAAAAAACATCACCCAGATAGGCCAGTCGTGTGATAAACTCGTCACTATGCAAACTGTCAGACAAGTGAAAATTATGGCCAGTAAAGAAAACTTTAAGCTCGTCACTCAATTAAAAAAAAACGTGTCAATACTTTGCCCCTTGATAACCAGCACACTTCAGTATTGTAATGGCAGATTTCCTGTGGCACTGACACAGGAAACAAACACCCATAAACCAACAGTGAAACCCAGGCTACCTAAGTATGATTCTCAATCAGAGACAACTAACGACACCTACCTCTGATTGAGAACCATACTAGGCCGAAACAGAAACCCAAACATAGAAACCCAAAACATAGACTGCCCACCCCAACTCACGCCCTGACCATGGTCGCTGCCCATATCATTGCATAATGCAGAAAATACAAGAGATTTCAGGGGCCTTGCTTTAACAAAGTTAACCATTTTCACTGTAGTGTCCAAAACGTCTTTCAAGCTGTCAGGCATTCCCTTGGCAGCAAGAGCCTCTCGGTGGATACTGCAGTGTACTACCCAAGTGGCGTTGGGAGCAACTGCATGCACATGCGTTACCACTCTGTCTCCCTGTCATGGCTTTCGCGCCATCAGTACAGATACCAACACATCTTGGCCACCAAGGTCCATTTGATGTCACAAAAGCTGTCCAGTACTTTAAAAATATCCTCTCATGTTGTCCTGGTTCCAGAAGAGGATGTCTTCCTTAATTGACCCCCCATAAACTTAATGGACATATACCAGGAGCTGTGCCAGGCCCGCCACCTCTGTTGACTCATCCAGCATCCATATGTACGCATATAATTCACTGGCTTGGATGCGAAGCAGTAATTGTTTCAAAACATCTCCTGCCATGTCACTGATACGTTGTGAAACCGTGTTGTTTGATGAAGGCATTGTCTGTATATTTTTTTTTTAGCCTTTTCCCCAGCATTGTCCCAGCCATATACGCGGCAGCAGAAAGAATTTAGTCCTCCACAATAGTATGGGGCCTGCCTGTCCTAGCCACTCTGTAGCTTACCATAAAATACGCTTCTAGCCCCTTCTTATTAATGGTATCTATTGCTTTTATATATGTCTTACTACTCGAAAGTTGTCCTTATTCTCACTCAAAAAACTCCTGTGGCTTATTTTTCAAATGGTCATGTTTTGTGTCTAAATGTCTGAGCAAGAGGGAAGGTTTCTCGCAAGAGAGTAACGGTTAATGGGATTTGATGTTAATTATTTGACTAGGCTACCTGTATTTGACATTGTGTTGTTATTTCTCTAAACACTAGATGTTTTAATTTTATTTTTGGCAGTGAAATGAGGCTACTCAGGCGAGAAAAAAACCTCACCCAAATGTATAGTCCCATTGGAAAATATAAACGTACTGTTTGAAAATGTGAAGAAAAATTACAATTATTTTTAGAAAACTGCATTGCACGTACTCATACCCCAGTTTGGGAATACCTGATCTAAGTCATTATATTAGATATACACTACCGTTCAAAAGTTTGGGGTCACTTAGAAAGGTCCTTGTTTTGAAAGAAAAGCACATTTTTCGTCCATTAAAATAACATCAACTTGATCAGAAATACAGTGTAGACATTGTTAATGTTGTAAATGACTTGTAGCTGGAAACAGCAGATTTTTTAATGGAATATCTACATAGGCATACAGAGGCCCATTATCAGCAACCATCACTTCTGTGTTCCAATGGCACATTGTGTTAGCTAATCCAAGTTTATCATTTTAAAAGGCTAATTGATCATAAGAAAACCCTTTTGCAATTATGTTAGCACAGCTGAAAACTGTTGTCCTGATTAAAGAAGAAATAAAACTGGCCTTCTTTAGACTAGTTGAGTATCTGGAGCTGTCTCGGCATCTCCCTTGGGGTTCCTTTAGGGCAGGGTTTCCCAAACCTCTCCTTGGCCCCTCCAGACGTTTCACATGTTTGTTTTAACCCTTAACTGGCACACATGGTTCAATTAGTCAACTAATCATCAAGCCTTTGACTAATTAAATCAGGTGTGGCAATTTAGGGTTAAAACAAAAATGTGAAACTTCTGGGGGGGGCCAGTGGACAGGGTTGGGAAACCCTGTTTAAGGGTCAGATGTCCCAGGATCAAGCTCTATTTAAGGCGCTATTCACCCCCGCCATTATCTGCAATATGGTCACCTGTTCCGGTATAGTCCATGTCCTCCACTTTGATGACAATAATATACAATTAACACGAGGCAGCCAGGACTGGCATATGTTATCTACAGTGCCTTGCGAAAGTATTCGGCCCCCTTGAACTTTGCGACCTTTTGCTACATTTCAGGCTTCAAATATAAAGATATAAAACTGTATTTTTTTTGTGAAGAATCAACAACAAGTGGGACACAATCATGAAGTGGAACAACATTTATTGGATATTTGAAACTTTTTTAACAAATCAAAAACTGAAAAATTGGGCGTGCAAAATTATTCAGCCCCTTTACTTTCAGTGCAGCAAACTCTCTCCAGAAGTTTAGTGAGGATCTCTGAATGATCCAATGTTGACCCAAATGACTAATGATGATAAATACAATCCACCTGTGTGTAATCAAGTCTCAATGTAATGCACCTGCACTTTGATAGTCTCAGAGGTCCGTTAAAAGCGCAGAGAGCATCCTGAAGAACAAGGAACACACCAGGCAGGTCCGAGATACTGTTGTGAAGAAGTTTAAAGCCGGATTTGGATACAAAAAGATTTCCCAAGCTTTAAACATCCCAAGGAGCACTGTGCAAGCGATAATATTTAAATGGAAGGAGTATCAGACCAATGCAAATCTACCAAGACCTTGCCGTCCCTCTAAACTTTCAGCTCATACAAGGAGAAGACTGATCAGAGATGCAGCCAAGAGGCCCATGATCACTCTGGATGAACTGCAGAGATCTACAGCTGAGGTGGGAGACTCTGTCCATAGGACAACAATCAGTGGCAAGAAGAAAGCCATTTCTTAAAGATATCCATAAAAAGTGTTGTTTAAAGTTTGCCACGAGCCACCTGGGAGACACACCAAACATGTGGAAGAAGGTGCTCTGGTCAGATGAAACCAAAATTGAACTTTTTGGCAACAATGCAAAATGTTATGTTTGGCGTAAAAGCAACACAGCTCATCACCCTGAACACACCATCCCCACTGTCAAACATGGTGGTGGCAGCATCATGGTTTGGGCCTGCTTTTCTTCAGCAGGGACAGGGAAGATGGTTAAAATTGATGGGAAGATGGGTGGAGCCAAATACAGGACCATTCTGGAAGAAAACCTGATGGGGTCTGCAAAAGACCTGAGACTGGGACAGAGATTTGTCTTCCAACAAGACAATGATCCAAAACATAAAGCAAAATCTACAATGGAATGGTTCAAAAATAAACATATCCAGGTGTTAGAATAGGCCAAGTCAAAGTCCAGACCTGAATCCAATCGAGAATCTGTGGAAAGAACTGAAAACTGCTGTTCACAAATGCTCTCCATCCAAGCTCACTGAGCTCGAGCTGTTTTGCAAGGAGGAATGGGAAAAAATGTCAGTCTCTCATTTACATTTAAGATGTGCAAAACTGATAGAGACATACCCCCTAAGGTATTCGAATTACAGCTGTAATCGCAGCAAAAGGTGGCGCTACAAAGTATTAACTTAAGGGGGCTGAATAATTTTGCACGCCCAATTTTTCAGTTTTTGATGTGTCCCACTTGTTGTTGATTCTTCACAAAAAAAGACAGTTTTATATCTTTATGTTTGAAGCCTGAAATGTGGCAAAAGGTTGCAAAGTTCAAGGGGGCCGAAAACTTTCGCAAGGCACTGTAATTAGAGAAAATGGTTACACTTTGCACGCGTAAACAAACACACAACTAAATAGGTACATAACACTTACCTTGTCTTGAGGTCTTCTTAAACCTTTTTTGTCCAGGTATTTTGTGAATTATGTTGCCTCTGCTGTCCCTCTCTCTCCATTGGTCAGGGGCAAGGCTAGTGGCAGGAGCAGGTGACTGTTGCTTTGCAGCACGCTCCTTCTGATCCTAAAGTATTTATTCAAATCAAACAGAACTCGAATCTGTCTGTGATTAGAATTACAACACAATAACATTGTGGTTGGGCTTGTCACCGAAAACCCTCAAACTTTTACAGATGCACAATTGAGCGCATCCTGTCGGGCTGTATCACCGCCTGGTACGGCAACTGCTCCGCCCACAACCACAGGGCTCTCCGGAGTGTGGTGTGATCTGCCCAATGCAATACCGGGGACACACTGCCTGCCCTCCAGGACACCTACAGCACAGGAAGGCCAAAAAGATCATCAAGGACAACAACCACCCAAGCCACTGCCTGTTCACCCCGCTACCATCCAGAAGGCAAGGTCGGTTTAGGTGCATCAAAGTCTGTCACTCTGACATTGCTCATCCATATATTTATATATTCTTAATTCCATTCCTTTACTTAGATTTGTGTGTATTAGGTATTTGTTGTGAAATTGTTAGATATTACTTTGCTGCACTGTCAGAACTAGAAGCACAAGTATTTCACTACACTGGCAATAACATCTGCTAAACACGTGTGTATGTGACCAATAAAATGTGATTTGATTTGGATGTACCCACAATTCAATTGCCCTAAAAATATACTGGGGAAAAGGAAAGAAATATAACTTACAGCTAGCTACATGTTGAAAATATAATGCTGTGCGATAGCTTTCCCAAAGAGCCTCCTCAAATGCCACCCGTGCCGCATCGCGCTCTTTTGCTCAAGCTCATTTCTCTATTTGGTTGAACGTGAAATCAAATTGTATTTGTCACATGCGCTGAATACAATAGGTGTAGAGCTACAGTGAAATGCTTACTTGGGCTCCTGAGTGGCACAGTGGTGTAAGGCACTGCATCTCAGTGCAAGAGGCGTCCCTACAGTTCCTGGTTTGATTCCAGGCTGTATCACATCCGGCCGTGACTG
Source organism: Oncorhynchus keta (assembly GCF_023373465.1). Taxonomy (NCBI): domain Eukaryota; kingdom Metazoa; phylum Chordata; class Actinopteri; order Salmoniformes; family Salmonidae; genus Oncorhynchus; species Oncorhynchus keta. The sequence goes on from NC_068439.1 coordinate 72,019,515, forward strand.
GGAGTCACATAGGGCGGCGCACAATTGGTCCGGGTTTGGCCGTCATTGTAAATAAGAATTTGTTCTTAACTGACTGGCCTAGTTAAATAAAAAAAATAAAAAATGCACAAGCCCTTAACCAACAATGCAGTTTTAAGACAAATAAGTGTTACGAAAGTACTTACTAAAATAAACTGAAGTAAAAAATATATATATAAAAAATGTAAATAAAAACAAGAAAATAAACATTATTGTACGTTAACGTAGAAATTTTTTTTTACCAAAATGTGTGATCATATACTGTGAGACACAATCAAATATATAATAGTAGATTCACACATGATAGAAGTAAATTGGTATACATTGTGGATGGTTGGTTTTCATTATTGTGGGAACTGCGTTATATTGTGCAAAAGACAAAGCTTCCACAGTTAACGCTCAAATGTTTTTGTTAATTATCTGCTTTAATTCATTAACATCTCAGGATCGAACAAAGCTGGTATTATTATTTATGAACTAGGTGTATTCATATTTACACAATTTGGTATACAGACAGCAAAAAGATAAATACAGTTTATGGTTTAAAATGTGCAGACACCTGTGTAGCTATGTAATAATGTATATGGGACACACACACAGGCCATAAAAAAACTAGCTACACCATCAAAGATCTAATTAAAAGGCAAAATTATTTATTCCGTTATGTATTCTGTGCAGAGAAATAGTTTAAATTGGGTGCGTATTCAACACAAACACAGGTGTGATAAGAACGAACACAAAGGTCAGTTCCGGTAGAAATTATAAAACGTCAGTTCCGGTGCTACGGAATCATGCGATTGAGTTTCACAGTCTGTCACTGCCAGGCACTTTTAAATCATGAAATAAATACCTTAAATAATTCGCTAAAAAGTATTTCCATGTGCTTACACGATTGATATTATTGATGGTCTTTTTACATAATTAATAACGGCGAGCAGCTAGCTAAAAAGGTCCAATGTTCACTGGGGTTGCAACCGGCGGGAACCAAAAAGCTAACGTTAGCATACAAGCGACTGTTGTCCAGGGCGAATAAATATCACTTCCTGTCTACAAGATGAACGAATATACATAACTGATTGAAATATATTATTTAGAATTATGCGGGCCGAAAGACAGAAAATATACTAGATTGTGTAATGTATTGTCCAATAATTTACCTCGTTATAAATTTACCTCACTATAAAATAGCTAGCTTCAACCAAATAAGCATTAATGTTTATTTGTATTTATTGCACAAACTCAGGGCGCATCGAGTTTAGAGATTCAGAAGGGGCGTGGCATCAGAGGTATCTGGTGTTATTGCGCCATACATTTCTGCTATTAGTGCATACAAACATTGTACTTATTTTTTTACATATAGTACACACTTAATGAGAGACTGGGTTGCAACCCACCTATAAGTGTGATCGGGGATTTATATTGAAGAAGCAGTTTCTGTCTGTCTTTGACTGCAATGCATCATTGACACGGCATATACCTCCGCTACACTACTTTGATACGCATCCGTGGATTAAAAAGTGAGTATAAACAATGCCCACTGAAAAAAAGTGGGTATAGTATACGGCATATACTATACCTGCGTATAGCCTCCACCACACCACTGCTTCCTTTACATTATTTGTCTGTCACCTTCAGCAATGAGTTGTCTTTTAATTATAGAAAAGGCGTAGCTCCCTGTATTCATGTATGTTAGAATTTGGTTACCATAGTATTTGTCTGTGTTTGAACAGTTTGTGGCTCATTTGTGGTAATCCGAGTAGCCTGCTCTACGACGCGACCAATGGGCGCGACATCTGTGCGGTGAGGACTGCGTTTGACACGCACGTGACGTCACTTTGTAGGCGGGTTTTTCATGGAAAGTGCTGGAAAAAACGAAGTACACCCAAAAGAGCTGACTGATATTCTTCCGTGAGAGTAAAAAGACCCATCATTTCTACATTTGTATACATTTTAATTTGCGGCAATTTCTTACTCCACTGTCCGATTGATACAAAATGTGACATTATGGTTTCAAATCATATATGTTTCCCCATTCACAGTGTCCACAACTAAATGTTAAATATTTGCTTTGAATAAAGCTGTAGTCTGTCATCGTGCCATGTAATCAAAACTCAAAAACCGGCAGTTCAAACAACTATATATCTATTCCCTATCACGTCAATAGCCTTTCCCTAAGATATTTCAGATCATTTACAAAATATTCCACACGCTTGAGAATGCAGAGGCAATTCAAGTCTCAAGTTTTAATGTCACATGCACAAGTACAGTTAAATGCCTTTCTTGCAAACTCAAAACCCAACAATGCAATAATCAATAACAATGTAATACTAGAGAAAAAAACACAAATTTGAAGAACACAATAAGTACGTGTACTATAGACAGGGTAAATTCCAATACCATATGTACAATGTGCAGGGATACTGGAGTGATAGAGGTAGATATGTATAGGGGTAAAGTGACTAGGAATCAGGATTTAAGATAAACATAGCAGCAGCTTGTATGCAAGTGGGTGTGCATGGAGTCAGTCTAAATGTATGTGAGTGAGCAGATGGAGTGAGTGTGCAGGGCCCTGTGAGTGCATAAAGACACAAATATAAATAAAAATGTCAGTGAGGATACAAGGTTAACTCACAGTCTATGTAGCTATTTCATGATGGAAATGGATGAAGATCATTATGAAAGAAAGGGAAAAAATAACTATCACTTCAATGAAGTTATTCATATTTATTTTAACGTGACAAGCATTTACATGCAATTTAACTTAAGTGTTTGGTTCCTTCATAATTGTTGGAGATGCTGCACCCAAAGATGCCGCAACAACACAGCTGCGGATGGATACGTCCGCACAATCAAACACACAAGAGGGTATAAAGATATCGGTCTTTTAAAAGGAAATCCCTTTCTATTTTCCTGCGTCAGAGAGCAGAGGGGACTTGAGATATTGGCAGCATTTTATTCAAGACAAGTCAACGGAACAAATAAAGGTAGATATTTACGTCTTAACTCGTAAACGCAGCCATGTACTCATAGTTTGAATTATCAAATCACTGCTCAACTGAAGTATTATTTTTGTCTATCGTAACGCGTTAGCATCTCTGGCTTGGTCTGGCATCCATCAGTCGAGAATGTTCGATTCAGTAACTGACGTTACTGTAGCTAGTTTACATTCGTCTGCTACATTTTGCGTAGTTAGTTATATGATTAAATTCGTATTACTTACTTGTATACTAAATTATCTAACCGATCCACATATTGCGGCAATTTTGAGTCCCCACTCATTCGTCTCACCACACCTGGCTCTGTCTCATTCGTCCTCGTTGTGTACTAACGGAAGTTAGCTAGATTTGTTAACTTTTGGAGAAGCACATTTCGAGGCTAACGTGACTTTTAACTATATAATTTTAACTTGGTAACGTTAAATCGGCGTAGAACTTGACGATAACAGGATTGGCTATCGAACTAACGACTGTCAACGTTTCGCTCAGCAGCCATTTGCTAGCTTTCGTTTTCCGTCTGGCCAATGCAGCTAATGTTAGCTGGCACTGGGTAACGTTAGCTAGCTACACCTGCATGGTTTCTGATACTTTAAAAATTGTTGCAGTCAGTTTAGTGGCCATTTGACCTGCCCTGAAGTTGGCATTGGTTGTGCCATGCACCTTCTGAATGTAGTTAAACATTGTGTGCAATGGTTGACCTTGTCCTTTATGACTCCAGTAACGGGAATTGTACATTGCGGACACAGGCAGCATGACTTCGCGAGACGGTACGCTAGCTAACATTAGCTACTAACTCGTGCATTTCTAGCACTGCGGAATCGTCGTCACCTTTGATATTAGCGAGTCGATATCCACGTGCGGACTAATTCAATTTCTGTCAACGTTCTGGAAGTCAATTTGGAGTAGAATTCTTTATGCATTTCCTGAAAACCTTCCACCGAATTTGTGAAACACGTGCTGGCAACGTCTATTGTCTCCTGTATGTCGCCATGTTGGCTGCTAGTTCCTCAACCTCCAGTAGTTGGTTAATCACGATTAATTTACATTTTAAAAATGTAACTTTTTTTCAGCTATGCAAGTCCAGTTAAGAGCAAATTCCTTGTCACAATGACTGCCTACGCCAGATTTGGACGAGGCTAAGCCAAATGTGCACCGCTTTATGGGACTCCCAATTACGGCTTGTGATGCAACCTGTATTCGAACCAGGTTGTCTGTCGTGACGCCTCAAGCGCTGAAGAGCAGTGCCTTTGAGAGCCCCATGAAATGGGACTAGTTGTAGAGAACACTTGTTAATTCCCAAATTGGCATTTCTTGTATTGAGGCATTTAAGTCAATAATGCAGGCAGACTGGCATGGCCATTAACCCCGTTAGATTTGAGGACTACTATGGAGGTGTTAAATGACTAATTTGCACTGAAGGCAATGAACTCGCCTTGTTACTAATGGCACTAGAATATGCATTTAATTTAAATCTTTACTTCCTATATTTGTGTGTTTTCCATATTTCATAACATTGCTGCTTTTGCCCCCAGATGCCTGAAGAAATGCGCCAAGAGGAGGAGGCTGAGACCTTTGCCTTCCAGGCAGAGATCGCTCAGCTCATGTCCCTGATCATCAACACCTTTTATTCCAACAAGGAAATCTTCCTCAGGGAGTTGATTTCCAATGCATCTGATGTAAGTGAAGGTTGGCGTTTGGCCCCATGTTGAATATGTTATAAAACACCCCTCTTTGGACTTAGTGATATTTTTGATGCTGACATTTACTTCGTTCAATGTCTTTCAGGCTTTGGACAAAATCCGATACGAAAGTCTGACTGACCCCACCAAGCTGGACAACGGCAAGGAACTGAAGATTGACGTCATCCCCAACGTGGAGGAGCGCACCCTGACCCTTATCGACACTGGAATTGGCATGACCAAAGCTGACCTCATCAACAACCTGGGAACCATTGCGAAGTCTGGCACCAAGGCCTTCATGGAGGCCCTGCAGGTATGTCAATTGGATTACAGAAATATTTGCATATTGCATTCAAATACTATACAGGGAGAGAACATGTTGTGATTAATTATTTCCCTCTTTGCTAGGCTGGAGCTGACATCTCCATGATTGGGCAGTTTGGCGTGGGTTTCTACTCTGCCTACCTAGTGGCCGAGAGGGTGACTGTCATCACTAAGCACAACGATGATGAGCAGTACATCTGGGAGTCCTCAGCCGGAGGCTCCTTCACAGTCAAGGTCGACACTGGTATGTGACCCATTCAATGAAAGCTGGGTTCGGGGGCGTTGCGCACAACAGAAAAATGAGAAACAAAGTACATCTGCGTTGTTTTTATACAGTATAGTGGATTAAGTGTTCTTACACTGTGTATTGTAGTGGTGACAAAATTGATAAATGGATTGTATGGTGTAATTAATTTCCAGGGGAGCCCATGTTGCGTGGAACTAAGGTGATTCTGCACATGAAGGAGGACCAGACGGAGTATGTTGAGGAGAAGAGGGTCAAGGAGGTGGTCAAGAAGCACTCTCAGTTCATTGGATATCCCATCACCCTCTTCGTAAGTATATGTATGGAAGTATTTGACAAGTGTAATTAGTGACCACTTTCTGTAGGTGTGGCTGAGGGTACAGTAGTAAGGGAAAGTTTATTTTATATATTTTTATTGAATTATTCAAACTAATTTGCTGCTTTTCTTTGTGCAGGTTGAGAAGGAGCGTGAAAAGGAGATCAGTGACGATGAGGCTGAGGAGGAGGAAAAGGCAGAGAAGGAGGAGAAAGAGGAGAAGGAGGCAGAGGACAAGCCCAAGATTGAGGATGTGGGCTCTGATGATGAGGAGGACTCCAAAGACAAGGACAAGAAAAAGACCAAGAAGATCAAGGAGAAGTACATTGACCAGGAGGAGCTGAACAAGACCAAGCCCATTTGGACCAGAAACCCTGACGACATCACCATGGAGGAGTACGGAGAGTTCTACAAGAGCCTGACCAACGACTGGGAGGAACACCTGGCTGTCAAGGTATGAACATTGAAATTTATAAATTGCGACAATCAAAATGGTTTCCTGTGGTTGGCCTGGTCCCAGATCTGTTCGTGTAGCCAACTCCGGTGGTCTGTGGGAGTAACTATAAGCACACAGATCTGAGAACTGGGTATGGTGATGTGAGTATATTTAACTCTCCTGCGTCTTCCCTTCTGCAGCACTTTTCAGTGGAGGGCCAGCTGGAGTTCCGTGCTCTCCTCTTTATCCCCCGCCGCGCACCCTTCGACCTCTTTGAGAACAAGAAGAAGAAGAACAACATCAAGCTGTATGTCAGGAGGGTCTTCATCATGGACAGCTGTGAGGAGCTCATCCCGGAGTACCTGAGTAAGTAACCCAGTCTTCATGTCTTTTTCAGCCTTGGAGATCAAAAATGGCTGCCATTTTGTCCCCTGGGACATGTTTGGTTTGAGAAGTTCTTAAATGGTCAGTGGCTTCTGTAATGCAAATACCTCTGGTCACAGGCTATTGCAGGGCCACTGAATGTAAAGGCAGCACTGTCTAATGTCTTTTTGACACATATAGGATAATGGCAAGGGCTGACAATGCTACTCTGAAATAGTTGGCTACTAGTCTGTTCTCTTTAGCCATCTTATGATTTATATTAGTGTGTTTTACACACACTGAGGTTATTTCTATATTGAAGTGCTATAAAAGGGAAAATCATGTGTGTGTCCCTCCCCCCCTGCAGATTTTGTGCGTGGTGTGGTAGACTCTGAGGATCTCCCCTTGAACATCTCCCGAGAGATGCTGCAGCAGAGCAAGATCCTCAAGGTGATCCGCAAGAACATCGTCAAGAAGTGTATGGAGCTGTTCGGCGAGCTGGCAGAGGACAGGGAGAACTACAACAAGTTCTATGATGGCTTCTCCAAGAACCTCAAGGTATGTCAGTATATGGGTATGGACTTGAGAACCATTCTGATTGTCTTTTGAACTGAAGTTGTTTTGCTACCAATAACTCAACTTGTCCTCTCCTGCAATTGCTGTCATTTGGTGTTCTTCAGTGAATCAGGTGTAGCACACTGGGTATTAAACAAACACTTACCTAGAGTAGATTCCTTTCTAGCAATGTAGTTAATGTCTTGTCCTGTTCTTAATGGCAATAGTGTGATCTTGCTACCCATACCCTGTAGGGCTTGTTGCTGTACTGCATTCCAAACAGGAGCCAGCCTAGTGTTTTTAGAACCATTGATAATATTTAGACTGGCTTCAGGACCCACAAAGTTCCATAAGCTAAATGAGTGCATAACTTCCCCGGGCAGTAGTTTAATGTCTAATGGCCTCGTATTGACTACCAGATTATACTAATGGTCATTGTTTCTCTACAGCTGGGCATCCACGAGGACTCACAGAACCGCAAGAAGCTGTCGGAGCTGCTGCGCTACCACAGCTCTCAGTCGGGAGACGAGCTGACCTCCCTCACGGAGTACCTCACCCGCATGAAGGACAACCAGAAATCCATCTATTACATCACTGGTGGGTCTAGTTAGCCATTTATCCCCAATATAGTAGAGCCCCATACCCAGGGGCAGACAGTGAATTGTTGAAGTTGTATGACACTTTTTTTAAAAACATTTTTTAGGTGAGAGCAAGGACCAGGTGGCCAACTCTGCTTTTGTGGAGCGCGTGCGCAAGCGAGGATTCGAGGTCCTGTACATGACGGAGCCCATTGACGAGTACTGTGTCCAGCAGCTGAAGGAGTTTGACGGAAAGACCCTGGTCTCCGTGACCAAGGAGGGCCTGGAGCTGCCGGAGGATGAGGAGGAGAAGAAGAAGATGGATGAGGACAAGACAAAGTTTGAGAACCTCTGCAAGCTCATGAAGGAGATCCTGGACAAGAAAGTGGAGAAGGTAGGTGACTGGACCAACTTATAATTTTGGAAATTATTTAATGAATTTCTGGTATTTGCTCTATTTTAGAATGCCACAGTTGATGATTTACCTTGTATTTCTGGTTGTGAACAGGTGCCCTAGTTCATCATTAGTTAATATTGCGCCCGGTGAGTCCATGTAGTCTTGAGGTGGTCCTGTTGGGCTCCCGTGGTGTGTTGTGACACTGATCACTTTGGCATTGACTTGAGTGGGAATGCTGTAGTTTTTGTCCCTAGGTGTTCGTGTGGCATTACCCAGAGACTCTAGAATACGTTGTGAATTTTAAGCAGTGATTGCGTGTGGCGATAACATTCTAACACTACCATTCAGACTTGAGAATTTGCCCATTTCTGACTAAATTTTGATGTGCCATTTGGGTGATATCTAACCAGACTGCATGATATTTAACTGGATTTTGTCCATTTTAAAACATCTTTACTAAGTTAGGCTGCACTGGTTCTTGCCAAACTGATCTCCCATGCTGTTACCACGTGAACTAACGCTGCTTGGTGTTCCCCCAGGTGACCGTGTCAAACAGGCTGGTGTCGTCGCCCTGCTGCATTGTGACCAGCACGTATGGCTGGACGGCCAACATGGAGAGGATCATGAAGGCGCAGGCCCTGAGGGATAACTCCACCATGGGCTACATGATGGCCAAGAAACACCTGGAGATCAACCCAGACCACCCCATTGTGGAGACCCTGAGGCAGAAGGCTGACCTGGACAAGAACGACAAGGCGGTGAAGGACCTGGTAATCCTGCTTTTCGAGACTGCTCTGCTCTCCTCTGGCTTCAGCCTGGATGACCCTCAAACTCACTCCAACCGTATCTACAGGATGATCAAGCTGGGCCTGGGTGAGGATCCATTCAACTGTGGGAGGGGGCAAATGAAGGTCATTAATAAAGGTAATCTTAGTTGATTATAATGGAAATGTATGCTGATCTAATGTCCCTTCCGCTCCAGGAATCGATGATGACGAAGTGATCCCTGAGGAGCCCACCTCCGCACCTGCCCCAGATGAGATCCCACCTCTAGAGGGAGACGATGATGCATCACGCATGGAGGAAGTGGATTAAATGCCACGTAAATCTACTCCTTATATAGCCTCACGTTTTCCAATCGAACATGTTTATTTGCCCTTTTTTAAATGGGTAACCTGGTCAGTGTCCTTTATGGTATAAAAAGTCTTAATTCTAGAAATGCGGTTCATTTGTTGTACAAGCTGTATGTAATAGTTAATGGTGGGCAACGCATCTGGAAAAAACAGTACCCTGTTGCACTGAGTTTTAAATATTGGACTGGTAGATGTGTGTGAACAATGGGAAATGAAACATTCCATTACTGACACGGTGTTGGGTTGGTTCTCATGTGCAACATAACATGCACGCTGCATGGAGAGTTGACTGCAAGGTTCCTTTGCCTGAGTCCAGACCTGTCTGTATTCAGTCTTTGTTTTGCAGAAATTAAAAGATGTAATACCTTAAACGTTCTATTTTGCTGTCTGGACTACTTTGTTCTTCAAAACATTAGAAACTGCACCTGCAGGGTTGCGTTTTAAATGAGGAGCAATTAATGTCTGATCCCCAGTTCAACCACTAAATGTCACTGTTTCTCTAGGGGCTTGGTTTAACAAAAAGCATTTACACTAGTCTAAACTACTGCACGTATCAGGGGAGATTTTTTTTTAAATATTTTAATTTAGGGGAGCACAGGCAAACTGGCTTAATTTTGGCATACTTCTAATGGAATCTTTTCTTGACTACAGAACAGATGCTGGCGATTGTGATTTAGAGGTTCATTAGTGGTGAACAACCCTCTGCCTTTAAGTTGAGGTTAGAGAAATGCAACCATTAAAATTCAGACAGCTAACAATTGACCAGCCATGATATCAAAATTATAGGTAACACTGGTCTCAATGGTTTGGACATGAGTATAACAAGCATTGGGTTCTGATGGGATAAGATTTTTTTTAACTTTTTTTTTTTTTTTTTACTTCAAGCTTGGTAAACTAATGTGATTAGCATGAGGTAAGTAAAGAATTTCCCAGGACCGACAGCTGATATTGTCAGAAAGCTTATTCTTGTAAATCTAACAGCACTGTCCAATTTACAGTGAAATAATACACTATTGTAGTGCACAATTTTGAACATTGGGCATATTTGGGCAGTCTTGATGCAATGGTTCTTTGGGTCTGTCACTTTGCACATACACTGCCATCTAGTGGCAAATGTATTTTGCCCCTGGGCTGGAATAATACATTACAGCCTTTGTCTTACATTTCAAAGATGATGGCACAACTATCTTTCACCTACATTCCTTTCAAATTTCCACAAACCTGAATGTTTCCTTGCTCCAGGAAGTTATATCCTTGAGGTTTTAACTGACTTGCCTAGTTAAAGGTAAAATAAATATAACTATTTCTGCTTTGTCATTGGGGTATAGTGTAGATTGTCCCAATTTTAGAAAGGTTGTAACATGTTAAGTCACAGGTCCAAATACTTTCCGAAGGCACCCAGTGTTTCTCAAAAAAAAATGCCACTGCCTCGTGCTAAGTTAAGAACAAATTCTTATTTTCAATGACGGCCTAGGAACAGTGGGTTAACTGCCTGTTCAGGGGCAGAACGACAGATTTGTACCTTGTTAGCTCGGGGGTTTGAACTTGCCGGAAGGTTGCAAGTTACTAGTCCAACGCTCTAACCACTAGGCTACCCTGCTATAAACTCACATTTTACGTTAGTATTCCAGACCCTTCACTCAGTACTTTGGCAGTGATTACAGCATTGACTCTTGGATATGACGCTACAAGCTTGGCACACCTGTATGAGGAGTTTCTCCTATTCTATGCAGATCTCAATCTGTATGGTTGGATGGGGAGCATTGTTACACAACTATTTTCAGGTCTCTCCAGAGATGTTAAATCGAGTTCACATCCAGGCTCGGCCACTCAAGGACTTGGTGCCCTTCTGTGCCTGAACACAATCCTGTCTCAGAGCTCTATGGACAATTCTTTGACTTTGTTTTTGCTCTGATGTGCACTGTCAACTGTGGGACCATATATAGACAGGTGTGCCATTCCAAATCATGTCCAATCAATTGAATTTACCACAGGACTTCAATCAAGTTGTAGAAACAGGATGCACCTGAGCTTAATTTTGAGTCTCATAGCAAAGGGTCTGAATACGTATGTAAATAAGGTATTTCATTTTTAATACATTTGTAAAAAATGTAACCTGTTTTTATTTTGTCATTATTGGGTATTGTGTGTAGATTGCTGAGAAAATGTATTTAATCCATTTTAGAATAAGGCTGTAACGTAACAAAAATGTGGGGAAAAAATCAAGGGGTCTGAATACTTTACAAAGGCACTGTAAATCAGTGGATGAAGCAACTTCAGATTGTCTCTAAGTTGGACCTTGCATAAAACTGTCTAGAATATATGTTTTCAACTTGAACCATAATGGTAGTGGTTCACACCCTGCAAATGTCTCCGTTGTCACGCAAGGCATTAACACACAAAGATATGTTATTGAGGTTACGAGTTATTCATACAATCAGTGAGAATCATGAAAAAGTCAGGGTGAATTCTTTGAAATCACATGGTTTGTAGTATATTGCAGAGGCCTAGTGAGGGGGTGGAGATAAATTTAGATTTGCAGTTTTCAGCTATTGTATGGAGGAAATGTGTTTACTTGTGTGGGTGTCTTACTCGCGTCTGACCCCTGGCCACTTCTGTCATTCTGATACTGAAGGGTCTAACCAAGCGAGTGACAGAAACAATGGAGACCCTCTGCTAGGCTACTATGAATATCAGTGGAGTGAAAAGATAACGCAGTAGTAGATTAAAAGTTTAAATGGACAGTACATACGGATGGGGAGGGACTTTTAGACAATGTTTTAATTAGCCTTTTACTACTGCAACTAGAGATTTCACATGTAAAGATTAAACTCGTGTGACTTCCCTGCTTCAACAAATGACTTCCTGTGGAACTTGTTCTTCTAAAAGATCTGTGGTTGTCTTCACACTCTTGGTGGTGACAAAATGTGTCCCCAAGTAGGTGATTATGTTCATTCACACTGTACCACACCTCCCTACATGATCTATAGAAATGATAAATCAAGATCTGATTAAAGAAATGTCATCATGGGGGTGATGAAGGTCAAATATGTCAGGCAATTGATGAGCACACTGTGGTTGATTCTGAATGGCATGATTTAAAAAACTGCTCAAAGTAACGTGTGTGATATTTGCTTTACAGTAAATTGAAACCACAAGATGCAATATAAGGAGCACAACCTGCACCCCACAAGATTACAATTAGTCTTTGTCAATGTACACGGTATCTTCACTGCGGCTCTCTTGCACGATACCAGTGTTGTATTTAGGTTTTCATTACGTTTATGAGCCCTGAGAATGAGTAGACCTGAAAGGATAGAGAATCTAAATAGAATAGCTTAAATCAGATATTACTATCTTCAATATCTGAAGGAGGAAATATTTGTTTACGCACGCTTATAAGTTATCGAAAACATCACAGACAGGAAATTGATCAACCCTAAAGAAGTGGCTGGAATTCAGATGACATAACCAGAGGTGACCTAAAATAAATGACAAGAACTGGACCCACCAACTAATAACCTTTATAGTTGGGTGGAAGGAGATGTAGAACATTACACACAGAGCATAACACTTCACATCTGTTTTGTTCCACTACTACAGTAAGCATTATCACTAGTTAACCCTTTCCTGCCACTCACAGTGAAAGCTTGTAGTGACTGGTTGGTTTCCCCAGGAGTGGGAAGGTTGGCTGAGGGTTGTGTGTGTGTGTGTGTGTGTGTGTAGCCTTTTGCCCCTTTACACCAGTGAAGATGCATGGAGATGCTCACGTCACCACACACTGATCCGGACGGTTTGGGAGTAGGAGGTGTTGTAATGACAGCCCGGGGGTTCCCCCCATATGGCTGTATGTATATGTCTATGTCACACTGATAAAATAATGTGACAAATATCACACACTACCATAATAGCTTTAAATCAACACCACACACTAACAGCCAGCTTCTGGAGAAGATCATTCTGTTCTAGTTCACACACAATGACCACATTTTACTGACTCCTTGACGTGAGAACTACACTGGATCAGGATAGCACCACATTTTCCTTAGGTTATAATAGTTTAATATCAAGAGGTCATGACCTTTTAAAGGTCAATAATCAATATGTGCAAGAGGAAATAATGTATCACTAGTGTAGTCACAGCTACATCTCATAGCCCCCTCTGACCTTTGACCTTTTCACACAAAAAACAACCCATTCAAGGTGGAAATTACACATACATCCATTCCAAGTGTTAACTTCATGTATTTAAATTCATTTAAAATATTTTAATGATCAATCCAGCCTACTAGTTAAAATACTACAAAGGATAAAAACAGAAAGTACCGGTTACATTTAGTTCTACGCCAAAGCCCAAGACTGTCCAATCCATCCTTCACATTCCTGAGAGAGAACATCAACCACCATCACCATCCATTCAGGCCACATTAAAACATTCACACATCAAAAAGCAGATATCAACAGCGCAGCTCTCCCCAAAATAAGCACATCATTACAGACAGATTTTTTTTAAATGTATGACTCCATCATAAGAAACATGTACTGTATTCGACTACGCACCATGTGTCCAAAGACAAATTTTTACATTGCATTCTTCCCTAGACAACATTCAAGGCTCTGTAAAAACCATTGAATTATCTTGAATATGCCACATCCCATGACCCATTCTATGACATTTGCTTTGCTACTAGTATATTAGTTGTTCTAACTATAGTCTTTGTCTAGGCCGGATAGAGGTGGGGCAAACAGTCTATTCAAACACCACCATAAGCCAACTGACATCTCAACAAAGGTGTCAAGCTAATGTAAACAGAACATAAAAATATAAAATTTGTACAGCCTATACATAGGGCATTGATATTGTTTTGAGTCATATTCATCTCAAGTGTTGCAGCAAGAGCAAGATTGGCTTCTGGACCATAGTTAATGATAGTGCCGTATATTTGAAAGTTTTATATTTCAACTTCATGAAATGATTGCAATTTGACAAATAAACACCCTTAATTGACAGTGTCTGTACATGCTACGCCCTATGGGTGATTACTGACAATGGCTTGTTTGAATATAAATTAAAATGTTGATAATACCAGTATAACAGGTCCAAGTCCGGTTCCAAGTTATACACCGAGTGTACAAAACATTACAAACACCTGCTCTTTCCATGATGGATCGACCAGGTGAAAGCTATGATCTCTTATTATCTCGATGATACTTGATAAATCTTTTGAGGGCAAAAGTGGGGGGTGCAACTCAATATTAGGAAGGTGTTCTTAATGTTAGGTACACGCAGTGTACCACGAAAAAGTTTGGACACACCTACTCAATAAAGGGTTTTTCTTTATTTGTTTCCATTTTCTACATTGTAGAATAATAGTGAAGACATCAAAACTATGAAATAATACATATGGAATCATGTAGTAACCAAATAGGTTTTTTTTAAATCTCAAACATATTTTGATTTGTTTAAGTAGCCAAACGCTGCTGCATTTCAATTAACAGATGTGCCTTGTTAAAAGTACATTTTTTAAAATGTTTTCCTTCTTAATGCGCTTGAGACAATGAGTTGTGACATGGTAGGGGTGGTATACAGAAGATAGCCCTATTTGGTAAAAGACCAAGTCCATATTATGGCAAAAACAGCTCAAATAAGCAAAGAGAAATGACAGTCCATCATTACTTTAAGACATGAAGGTCAGTCAATCCGGAAAAAGTTCAAGAACTTTGAAAGTTTCTTCAAGTGCAGTCGCAAAAACCATCAAGCACTATGACGAAACTGGCTTTCATGAGGACCGCCACAGGAAAGGAAGACCCAGAGTTTCCTCTGCTGAGCACATAAATTCATTAGAGTTAACTGCACCTCAGATTGCAGCCCAAATAAATGCTTCACAGGGTTCAACAAACAGACATGTCAACAACTGTTCAGAGGAGACTGCATGAAATCAGGCCTTCATGGTTGAATTGCTGCAAAGAAACCACTACTAAAAAGGACACCAATAAGAAGAGACTTGCTTGGGCCAAGAAACATGAGCAATGGACATAAGACCGGTGGAAATCTGTCCTTTGGTCTGATGAGTCCAAATTTGAGATATTTGGTTTCAACCGCCGTGTCTTTGTGAGACGCAGAGTAGGTGAACGGATGATCTCCACATGAGGGGTTCCCACCATGAAGAACGGAGGAGGTAATGTGATGGTGCATTGAAGGTGACACTTAGTTATTTGTTTAGAATTCAAGGCACTCTTAACCAGCATGGTTACCACAGCATTCTGCAGCGATACGCCATCCCATCTGGTTTGCGCTTAGTGGGACTATCGTTTGTTTTTCCGACAGGACAATGACCCAAAACACACCTCCAGGCTGTGTAAGGGCTAGTTAACCAAGAAGGAAAGGGATGGAGTGCTGCATCAGATGACATGGCCTCCACAATCCCCCGACCTCAACCCCAATTGAGATGGTTTGGGATGTGTTGGACTGCAGAGTGAAGGAAAAGCAGCCAACAAGTGCTCAGCATATGTTGAAACTCCTTCATGACCGTTGGAAAAGCATTCCACATGAAGAATTTCAAATCTATTTTGATTTGTTTAACACGTTCTTGGTTACTACATGATTCCATACACTACCGTTCAAAAGTTTGGGATCACTTAGAAATTCCCTTGTTTTTGAAAGAAAATACATTTTTTTTGTCCATTAAAAGAACATCAAATTGATCAGAAATACAAATAGTACCTGCAAAACACCAGTCTCAACGTCAAAAGTGAAGAGACAACTCTGGGATGCTGGCCTTCTAGGTAGAGTTCCTCTGTCCAGTGTCTGTGTTCTTTTGCCCATCATAAACTTTTATTGGCTAGTCTGAGATATGGCTTTTTCTTTGCAACTCTGCCTAGAAGGCCAGCATCCCGGAGTCGCATCTTCACTGCTGACGTTGAGACTGGTATTTTGCGGGTACCATTTCACCTGTTGAGTGTAGGGGGCAGTATTTTGATGTTTGGATGAAAAACGTACCCAAATGAAACTGCCTATTTCTCAGGCCCAGAATCGTGAATATGCATATAAATTGTCAGATTGGAGTGTTTTCTATCCTAAAGTTTCCAAAACTGTCAAAATATTGTCTGTGAGTATAACAGAACTGATATTGCAGGCGAAAACCTGAGGAAAGTCCAACCAGGAAGTGCCTAAGAGAAACGAATCTCCCTGTTCCATTGCATGCCTTCCCTCCATTTAAAGGGATATCAACCAGATTCCTTTCCCTATGGCTTCCACATGGTGTGAACTGTCTTTAGACATAGTTTCAGCCTTTTATTCTGACAAATTAGATAGAACAATCACATCATGTCAGTGGATGGCTGGGTGCCAGCAGAGTTTTGCATGTGCAACAGCTTGGAGCAGACATTTTCTCTCTCTCCTATTGACAAAAGCTACGGTCCGGTTGAAATACTATCGATTATTTATTGTAAAAACAACCTGAGGATTGATTATAAAAAAGTTTGACATGTTTCTACGAACTTTATGGTTACTATTTGGAATTTTCGTCTGCCCGTCATGATCTGCACGAGCCTGTGGATTTCTGAACAAAACGTGCCAACCAAATGGAGGTTTTTGGATATAAAAATAATCTTTATGGAACAAAAGGAACATTTATTGTGTAACTGGAAGTCTCGTGAGTGCAAACATCCGAAGATCATCAAACGGTAAGCAATTCATTTTATTGCTTTTCTGACCAATCTACTTTACTGCTAGCTGTTTGTAATGTTTTGTCTGCTGAGAGAGATGTCCTAACATAAATGCTTGGATAGCTTTTGATGTAAAGCTTTTTTGAAATCTGATATGTCAGGTGGATTAACAACAAGCTAAGCTTTGTTTTGCTATATTGCACTTGTGATTATGAAAATTAAATATTTTGAGTAATTTAATTTGGCGCTCTGCAATTCAGTGGATGTTGACGAAAATGATCCTGCTAACAGGATGGGTGCGTCAAGAAGTTAATGAAGCTGCCAGTTGAGGACTTGTGAGGCATCTGTTTCTCAAACTAGATGCTAATGTACTTGTCCTCTTGCTCAGTTGTGCACCCGGGTCTCCCACTCCTCTTTCTATTCTGGTTAGTGCCAGTTTGCGCTGTTCTGCGATCTTCAGTTTCTTGGCAATTTCAGCATGGAACAGCCTTAATTTCTAAGAACAAGAATAGACTGACATGTTTCAGAAGAAAGTTCTTTGTTTCTGGCCATTTTTAGCCTGTAATCAAACCTGCAAATGCTGATGCTCCAGATACTCAACTAGTCTAGTCTAAAGAAGGCCAGTTGTATTGCTCATTTAATCAGTACAACAGTTTCCAGCTGTGCTAACATAATTGCAAAAGGGTTTTCTAATGATCAATTAGCCTTTTAAAATGATAAACTTGGATTAGCTAACACAACGTGCCATTGGAACATACGAGAGATGGTTGCTGATAATAGGCCTCTGGACGCCTATGTATATATTCCATGAAAATAAAATGTTTCCAGCTACAATAGTAATTTACAACATTAACAATGTCTACACTGTATTTCTGATCAATTTGATGTTATTTTAATGGACAAACATTTTTTGCATTTCTTTCAAAAACAAGTAAATATCTAAGTGACCACAAAGTTTTGAATGGTAGTGTGTGTTATTTCATAGTTTAGAAGTCTTCACTATTATTCTACAATGTAGAAAATAATACAAAATTATGTAAAACCCTCGAATGAGTACGTTTGTCCAAACTTAACTGGTACTGTATACAAACATATAGTGTATCAATTAATGATAATTAGTTTATATACATAGCGCCGATTCATTTGCCTGGCTAGGCAAACTGGAAGTCCTTCCCTCTCCATACACACTTCCTGGGTCAGCCAGGCCACTAAATTAATGCCACAAAACTTTTAACATACAGCATAAAGATTGATGGCATTTATGCTAATCAAATATGTCACTATGGTTTTCCAAGTTGAATCCTAAACTAACAAAGCAGAGAGCAAATAATTGTGCAGGCTGAATGTTCAAATAAATCCGTCTCGCTGCAACTCTTGCTGGCATTTGACAGTAAATTGTCTTTTGCATGACCCAACGTTAGTGTGTCCTATTTAAAAATAAGATGGGCATCTTGAATAAGCATCTGTTGGCCGAACACACACACACTGCAGCGGAAAGTATTCAGATCCCAAGCCTTTTTCCACAGTCACGTTAGCCTTTTTCCACAGTCACGTTAGCCTTTTTCCACAGTCACGTTAGCCTTTTTCCACAGTCACGTTAGCCTTTTTCCACAGTCACGTTAGCCTTTTTCCACAGTCACGTTAGCCTTTTTCTAAAATTGATTCAATTGTTTTTTTTTGCTCGTCAATCTACACACAACACCCTATAATTACAAAGCGAAAACAGGTTTTTAGAAATGTTTGCATATTTATACAACTTTAAAAACAGAAATACCTTATTTACCCAAGTATGCAGACCCTTTGCTATGAGACTCGAAGTTGAGCTCAGGTGCATGAATGAACAGGGTCTGCAAACTTACGCAAATATAATATTTTTTTTAATTACATTTGCAAACAATTCTAAAAACCCGTTTTTGCTTTGACATTATGGTGGAATTGTGTTTAGATTGAGGAGGGGATAAAAACGATGCAATACAGTTTAGAATAGGCTGTAACGTAACAAAATGTGGAAAAAGTCAAGTGGTCTGAATACTTTCTGTAGGCATTGTGTTGGTGACAGACACAGTTCCAGGTCCATATAATATAGAACATTAACTGCTGCAAAGTTATTTTTGATGGTTTGCTGGTAAGCTGCGCATTTATTCTTGTGATACTGTGAGGAAAATGGTTTAGTTCTCTCTGTGGGGACACGATCAGTAACATTCCTTATCAGACATACTCTGGTAAGCCACGAGGGTCAAAAAACATCAACTTTCTATGATCTGTATTTTGACTTGAGATCTGGGTTTGCACAGCTCGAATGTCCGCGTAAATCCTTCATTCATGTCAATGATAGACTTCTGCGAAAACGTAAGTTAATTGGGCAGATCTCAAGTCAGAACAGTGCCCAAAGTGAATCTTCTTTATACAGAAGAAATAAAATATTCAAACAGAATTACCTGATCATTGACTAGTAATGATCACAGAACATTTCTCTCATGCCATGTCCAAAAAGTAGAACAATGCAATAATGACATCGTTTTTAAACTAAATTGATCTAGTATCTAAACCGAGATGATCCCCTGCTCCGCTCACCACAATATCTCATGTTCTCTCACTGTCAAAGTAACTTTTCATAGAGGCCTTATAAACCACTTAATATGGTGCCATTCGCAATGTTACATTACCAAGAGCTGGAGTCTTGCAGTACACAGCTCATGTACTAGCGCCAACACTACACCTCAAATGTCAAATTTATGTTCCGAGTGCTGCTCCAGAAGCATATCATGGAGGCAGAAATCAAAAGGCGTCAGCCATTATCAGTTATTTACATTTCACATGCCAATGTGGTATGCTTTTGAGCTGGGTTTCAGATACACAAATGGACAAGCGACGGTTGCCGTGTAATTTAAAACGCCTGTGACTGCTGATTGTTTTAGCCGAATGACCTCCGACAACAGCTCAGTTCGTGTCAAGGCAAACACCTTTAAAAGGCATTAAATCCCTTTCTGTACCTTTCTATACAAGTAGAAACCCATAAAATGAACACTTAAAAAGTCAAACTGGACATACAGATGAGAAAAAGCGCCACCGAAAACGTGGCTTTAGTTCATTTTCCAGTTCCCTCCAATTCCTCCTCCTAGACCTTCTGCACCTGTGGCTGTGGTACCTTGCGTCCCGCCTTCATGCGGCTGCGGGCGTAGACACGCAGGAAGAGGGAGAGGAAGACCACGGCCATGCCCAAGCCCCCCACCATGGTGACGGCGTGGCCGTACAGGAAGCAGGAGAGCAGGATGGCGATGGCCTGCCGCAGGGTCATGATGATGGTGAAGACGGCGGCGCCGAACTGCGCGATGGTGTAGAAGATGAAGAGCTGGCCGCACGCCGAGCACACCGACAGCAGCACAGCATGGAATGCGAACTCCGAGTGGCGCGTCATGAAGGCCAGCGAGTCGAAGAAGGCGCCCTGCTCCAGCAGCGAGCCCACGGTGAAGAGGCAGGAGAAGAGGTTGACCCCGAACATCATCTGCACAGATGACATCTTGTGCTTGAACAGGTTGTCCTGCCAGTTGGACGTGAAGCTGTCGAAGACTATGTAGCCACCCAAGATGACCACGCCGCTGAACGTTGTGACCGTAGATGGGTGCTTATCTGCCGTGCTCGTCAACAAGAACATGCTGACACCCAGAGAGATGAGTGCCGCCGTCAGGTACTCCCAGTACTCGTAGCTCTTGTGTGACACAATCTTGCCCATGAGCATGACAGGGATCACTTTAGAGGCCTTGGCCAGCACCTGGGTGGGGAAGCTGATGTACTTGAGGGCCTCGTACTGGCACCAGCTGCTGAGGACGTTGGAGAGCGAGGCAAATGAGTACTTGTACATGGGTGCGCCGTGGCGGGGCTGCTTAAACAGGACACACCACAGGCCTGACACGGTCAGCGCCAGGATACGGTTCATGAACACCAGGAACTGGGAGTCCTTGAAGTGTTCGCCCTCCTCCTCGGGGGTGGAAGCCCCGTACGAGCGAGTCATCACCCTCTCCTGTAGGACACCCCATGTCAGGTAGGACACCTGGAGAGACAACAGGATAACAGAGAAGGAGACTAAACAATACAAAGTACATAAGATATAAATAAGTCAATATGTTTGCATTGCAGTTTAAATATATAGAATCTAGCCAATCAAATGTATTTACAGTGCCTTCAGAAAGTATTACACCCCTAGACTTTTTCCCCATTTTGTTAATACAGCCGGAATTTAAGTGATTCAATTGCGATTTTGTGTCACTGGACCCTACACACACACACACACACACACACACACACACACACACACACACACACACACACACACACACACACACACACACACACACACACACACACACACACACACACACACACACACACACACACACACACACAATACCCGATAATATCAAAGCGGAATCATGTTTTTAGAAATGTGTGCAAATTAATAAAAAGTTGAAATGTCGTGTCAAAAGGTGGCATAAAAATTTGCTTAACAAGTCACATATATTTTTGAATGACTACCTCATCTCTATACCCCACACATACAGATACAGGGATGTTTTCCAATGCCTCGCAAAGGGCACCTACTGGTAGACAAAAAAACAAAAACATTGACTATCCCTTTGAACATGAAGTTAATAAATACATTTTGGATGGTGTATCAATACACGCAGACAAAGATACAGGTGTCCTTCCCAACTCATTTGCCATAGAGCAGGTATTGGGGTTAGGCCAAATAAAAATGTAATTCACATTTTTTCCCTCACAAACAGTCCATTTATATTTTCCAACTGGTCTATACATTCCTCCCCCCCCTCCCTCCCCTCTCCTGAGTAGCCTCATTTCATTGCCAAAAATATAATTAAACCACCTAGTGTTCAGTGAAATAACAACACAATGTCAAATACAGGCAGCCTAGTCAAATAATTAATATCCAATCACATTAACCGTTATTCTCTCGCAGGAATCCCACTAACGGTCTGTATGAAGCCAAACGTAGCTGCTGCTCATTCCGTTTGATCGAAACTGTATAAATGGTTCAAAGAAAGTAAGGCCCGCGTCCATAGAGACACATAGCAGCTCTACCAGTAGTACTGCTACTACCAGCACTACTACACCTGCACCTGTCGACGACACAAGTTGTTCTGCTTCCATGAGCACATCAATGCTAGTATCAGTAATTCTACATTTGTTGTTAGCCCAGCTAGCATGGCCACTGACATGGCCACTGACAGTTGTGAATCTGATTCAGTCAAAGAGCTACTGCCCATTTACCCGGGAAAGCGCCGAACAACAGACGGACGTTGGACCATCAGAGGCACAAATATGATGAGAACTACATTGATTTGGGGTTCACTTATATTGGGAGTAGTGCCTTTCCTCAGCCACAGTGTGTTAGATGTGCGAAAGTACAATATCACAACTCAATGAAACTTCCACTCTTGTGCACAGAGATTTAGAAACAAAACATGCCCATTTGAAAAATAAGCCGCGGGAGTTTGAGTGAGAATTAAGACGACTTTCTAGAAGTAAGACATGTATAAAAGGCAACAGATATCATTAATAAGAGGCTACAAGCGTCTTATATGGTGAGCTACCGAGTGGCTAGGACAGGCAAGCCCCATACTATTGTGGAGAATTTGTCCTGCTGCCACAGATGTGGTTGGGACAATACTGGGGGGAAAGGACAAAACAATCAAAAAACTATACAGACAATGACTTCATCAAACAACAGATGTTTTGAAACAACTACTGCTTCACATATAAGCCAGTGAATTCTATGCGTACAGCTGGATGAGTCAGACGTAGCGGGCCTGGCACAGTCCATGTCACTAGCATGAAAACGAAATAAAAGTTTGGGAACCACTGCTAGAGGAAGGAAACTGCTCAGGGATTTCACCAGGAGGCTAATGGTGACTTTAAAACAGTTAGTTTTCTCCTAACACAGCCATTTAAACTAAGGATGGATCAAGAACATTCTGGTTACGCCACAAAATTAACCTAAATGACAGTGAGAAGGAAGCCTGTACAGAATAAACGCATTTCAAAACATGCATCCTGTTTGCAATAATGCACTAAACTAAAACTACAAAACATGTGGCAAAGAATTTTTTTTTTTTGTCCTGAATACAAAGCATTATGGGGGCAAATCCAACACATGACAGAGTACCACTCTTCATATTTCCAAGCATGGGGGTAGTTGCATCATGTTCTGTGCATGCTTGTCATCGGCAAGGAATAGGGAGTTTTGTAGCATAAAAAAAACAAACAGAATACAGCTAAGCACAGGGAAAATCCTAGAGGAGAACCTAGGTCAGTCTGCTTTCCAACAGACACTGGGAGGCAAATTCACCTTTCAGCAGGACAATAACCTAAAACAAAGCAAAATGTAGACTGGAGTTGCTTACCAAGAGTTTTTTGTAGTTTTTTGAAGAATTTAAAAAATAACAATACTGTACAAATATTGTACAATCCAGGTGTGCAAAGATCTTAAAGCTGTCCGATCGAAGGGAGATGCTGTTATTTTATCTAAAAGATCAGGTATACACCAACCCAGCTAAGTAGCTCTCGCAAACATTTAAAGTGCAATAATCCTTTTTAACTCCAGCACATTGCCACGATTGTCAGCTATGTACAGAATGTAGCTGATCTACTGATAATCTCAGTGTGTCCTTGCTGGGATGACAATCTACAGTCGTGTTCTTCTAATTTAGAATTCTTCACAACCCGGCTCGTGGGAATTATTCCTTGGCAAATTGGAGAAATTTGGAAACTGATGAAAGAATGAGATCATACTCGAAAAACTGCCCTGAAGTCCAAATTAGAGCACGACAGAGATAGGTTTACCATGTTGAGAAATAAGGTGATGAAAGAAATCACAGGCCAAGGAAAACTTCTTTTTTTTTTTTTATCAACATAATTGGTAAAGCTAAGGAAAATTCTAAATTGATCTGGGAGAATCTAAAGAAGTTGACAGGGAAAGACCATAGTAACACTGCAAAAACAGTCTCTCAAAGTGCTTGATAGACATCATCACTGTTACATCTTCAGAAAGCATGAGATCCTGAGCTTATATTCAAGATCATAAATGGTCTGGCACCCCTCTGCCATGAGAGGTGACTGCATAGTTCCCTTAAGGAATAACACCTTTAGTCAAACTGCTTTCTCTATGAGAGCTTCCCATGTCTGGAACACACTGCCATCAGACACACAACTGCACCACCTATCACACCTTCACAAAAAACGAAATCATGGCTAAAGGCCAATTAGACTTGGGAACATAATCCCTAGCTGTGTATTACTGCTTTCCATGTTATCTGTAGCTTGTGAGGTGTGGAAACACTGTTTGTTACTTTTATACATTTTGTTTTGTTGCTCTGTTTGTCTGCGTGCTACTTGTCCTATGTTGCTCTGTCTGTCTGCTACATGTTTCTTGTCCTATGTTGCTGTCTGTCTGCTACGTGTTTCTTGTCCTATGTTGCTCTGTCTGTCTGCTACGTGTTTCTTGTCCTATTTTGCTCTGTCTCTCTGCTGCGTGTTGCTTGTATTATTGGTTAATGTAAAAAAATATATATTTAATACATTTTTGAATTCAGGCTGTAACACAACCAAATGTGGAATATGTCAAGGGGTATGAATACATTCTGAAGGTGCTGTATACAGCCATTTTAACTACATGTCACAAAGTGCTCTACCTGAAGTCCTGCAGCACAGAAGACTAACTTGAAGGCTTGTCTGGCCGACGAGCCCGAGTCCGCATCATTTCTGGGAGCTAGCGACACATCGTCTAGGAGACCTGTCTTCGTTTCACTTCCAAACACACAGGCCTTTATGACAGGATAGAAAATGCCTCGGCCTGGGAGGGGAATAAACAAGGTCCAGAACACATCAACCATTCACTGATCCATCCAATTCAACATACTGATTATGTTATGTCAACAGAGAGAACATGGGATTTGCAACTTGAAGGACACTAAGTCATATCGGATAGATAGGTAGATGTTAGTCATGTGAAGAAAGGGTGTAGGCCTGTGTGTGTATGGGTCTGCGTGTATGCCAGCGTATAAGTGCAACGTGTGTGTAATCACCGGTTTGTAGATCATCCACACCTGTTTGGAGGTAGTTGATCCTCTTCAAGTAGGTGATGAGGAAGTAGCCGGGGATGATGATGGTGGTATAGCCCAGCACGTTGAGGAAGAAGCGGAACAGCCACACGTCATGCCAGTCCTGCAGCAGCGACGACACTTCGTCCGCCGCCAGCGAAGATGGGAGGATCAGAACCAGGCCAAGCCAAAGCCTTCAGCACACACACACACACACACACACACACACACACACACACACACACACACACACACACACACACACACACACACACACACACACACACACACACACACACACACACACACACACACACACACACACACACACACACACACACACACACACACACACACACACGGATTAGTACCAGAGACATGGCAGGTAAATTACGTAGCCATTGAAGCAGCATGTTTTTCCCACATTTTTAGAGTGATGGATTGAAGTACTGCAGACTCATCTCTGATGAGATATCCAAACATTTATTAATATTGGAAGGTGGGACACTGTCATTTAAAGCACAAAACACCCATTGAGTCAAGAGAAGAGACCATCCATCCCTTTTCATACAACAGCCCCCTACTGGTCGAGGTGGCAAGACCAGTTTCCACCTGTCATGTTCTCTAATCCTGTACACTAGGATCCTTTTCCACAGATACACAAGGGATGGGTGTAGGTAGGTTAGTAGTATGTATGTGTGTGTTGGGGGGGGGGAGATTGTAACCTAATCAGGCTGTGTGAAAGGTGTGTTCCCAGCCTGCCTGGATACTTCTCTGCTTGACAGACAGAGGCTCTTTGTGTGCACCTCTACCCCAGGCCACTGCAGCTTCTCCCAGTGCAACCTGGGCTGTGAACAAGCAGCTCACTATACGCAGGAATGCAGTCCTCTCTGCACTTTAACCAACCAACCTGCAGGCCGAAGCTGTTCACATCAGGGCAGAGACTGAAAAATGGCCACGTTTAGGCTACTGGAATGGACAGTAGACCAAATCGTGCCCCAGTGGCCGGGATTTAATCTACTTATCACATGGTTCATATTTGACTGTTACACAATTGCAAAGAGGGCCTTGTTGCTTTTATATAAAGTAGGTACTCTGCAACAGTTAGCCTAATTATTGTAATGGTTAGAATACACACTTGTATGACGAGACTAAGATGTCAGCACGGACCCATAAACGCCTTGGCGTTTACATGTTGTTTTTCACAGACTTGACAGGGATGGACTACATTACACAGGCTTGTCCATGAAAAGCTGAACTGTCTCCATTGTAATAATATACAATAACAGCAACCACATACTACTATTTACTCAACCCAAAGGAATGGACTAAAAGCTGAACTGTCTCCATTGTAATAATATACAATAACAGCAACCACATACTACTATTTACTCAACCCAAAGAAATGGACTAAAAGCTGAACTGTCTCCATTGTAATAATATACAGTAACAGCAACCACATACTACTATTTACACAACCCAAAGGAATGGACTAAAAGCTGAACTGTCTCCATTGTAATAATATACAATAACAGCAACCACATACTACTATTTACTCAACCCAAAGAAATGGACTAAAAGCTGAACTGTCTCCATTGTAATAATATACAATAACAGCAACCACATACTACTATTTACTCAACCCAAAGAAATGGACTAAAAGCTGAACTGTCTCCATTGTAATAATATACAGTAACAGCAACCACATACTACTATTTACACAACCCAAAGGAATGGACTAAAAGCTGAACTGTCTCCATTGTAATAATATACAATAACAGCAACCACATACTACTATTTACTCAACCCAAAGAAATGGACTAAAAGCTGAACTGTCTCCATTGTAATAATATACAGTAACAGCAACCACATACTACTATTTACACAACCCAAAGGAATGGACTAAAAGCTGAACTGTCTCCATTGTAATAATATACAGTAACAGCAACCACATACTACTATTTACTCAACCCAAAGGAATGGACTAAAAGCTGAACTGTCTCCATTGTAATAATATACAGTAACAGCAACCACATACTACTATTTACTCAACCCAAAGGAATGGACTAAAAGCTGAACTGTCTCCATTGTAATAATATACAGTAACAGCAACCACATACTACTATTTACTCAACCCAAAGAAATGGACTAAAAGCTGAACTGTCTCCATTGTAATAATATACAGTAACAGCAACCACATACGACTATTTACACAACCCAAAGAAATGGACTAAAAGCTGAACTGTCTCCATTGTAATAATATACAGTAACAGCAACCACATACGACTATTTACACAACCCAAAGGAATGGACTAAAAGCTGAACTGTCTCCATTGTAATAATATACAGTAACAGCAACCACATACTACTATTTACACAACCCAAAGGAATGGACTAAAAGCTGAACTGTCTCCATTGTAATAATATACAGTAACAGCAACCACATACGACTATTTACACAACCCAAAGGAATGGACTAAAAGCTGAACTGTCTCCATTGTAATAATATACAGTAACAGCAACCACATACTACTATTTACACAACCCAAAGGAATGGACTAAAAGCTGAACTGTCTCCATTGTAATAATATACAGTAACAGCAACCACATACGACTATTTACACAACCCAAAGGAATGGACTAAAAGCTGAACTGTCTCCATTGTAATAATATACAGTAACAGCAACCACATACGACTATTTACTCAACCCAAAGGAATGGACTAAAAGCTGAACTGTCTCCATTGTAATAATATACAGTAACAGCAACCACATACGACTATTTACTCAACCCAAAGGAATGGACTAAAAGCTGAAACGCGTGAACATGACTAGACCTACATCATGTCAATGGCCACAGCAAGGGTCTTTATTCTGCATTTATTCATTTGGACGTAAGTAACTAGTTAAACTGTTGTCATAACAGCTAACGTTAGCTCTAGAAACTAAGTACAATGTTGCAATCTTCCTGAAAACATAACGTCGCGTGCACAGTCCGACTGTTGTTTACAAAGGCGCGCTCACATTGACAACTAGCAGTTTGCTGTGTCAAATCAACAAAATAATGCTTTACGTTGGGTTTAAATTGAATGCATTCTCAAAGGAAAATTAAGAGGCGACCGCATCAGCACAATGTGTTCCTACCTCCATGAAAAAGATGGCATTTTCCTCCCACTAAACAACTGGCGTAGAGAACACGCCGAACTTAAATGCTTTCGTTGCAATGAAGGATGTAGCGACGCAAATCAACTGTTGGAATCGTTATTATAAAAGCAATTTCGCCCCTGAGCTAACGGTTTTCTTTCCCAGTACCTTTACAACTTATCAATTGCCTATGTGTTCACTTCAAGAAAGAATCCCCCCCTTCAGTGGAAAATTAGGTTGTAGTCCTCTTTTGCGACATTGCCATCTGTAGGGCTGGATGAATACATTTACGAATCCACTGCACTGTAGTACAGCACAACTATTGTGCACAGCACAGTACTTACTGTAAGTATCGCTACAATATGTACAGTAGTTTAAATTAATCAAGAAAGTCAATCAGAAATGAAACCTTGGAAGAATTAAGTTGATTCACAACAACAGAATACATGCCTGTCACCCGTTAATGTAATAGAAACAATATTATCAACATAGTTTTTCCAAAGCATGAACAATTTATCCAAACAAGGAGTTTTAATTTATCCACACTGAAAACCAAAAGTTTGGAAAGATGCATGTCCCTCACAAAAAAAAAGGAAGCTAGAACAGCCAGCACGTTTCTCAGCACACCAGCAAGCAAATGCTGTTCTCTTGACAATGAGGAAGTGTTGCTGTCCAAAAACACAGACATGACTGTCATTGAATAAGCCCATGCCATGATTAGATAGCGGAAAAACCCACCAATCTCTTTTACAAGTTCTTTAAACAATTAAAGTTAATTTACCAACATTTCTGAAAATGGACATATATTGAACAAAAATATAAACACAACTTGTAAAATGTTGGACCCATGTTTCATGAGCTGAAATAAAAGATCCCAGAAATGTTCAATACACACAAATTTGTTTACTTCCCTGTTAGTGATAATTTCTCCTTTGCCAAGATAATCCGTCCACCTGACAGGTGTGGCATATCAAGAAATGGATTAAACAGCATGATCATTACACAGGTGCACCTTGTGCTGGGGACAATAGAAAGTCATTCTAAAATGTGCAGTTTTGTAACACAACACAAAGCCACAGATGTCTCAAGTTTTGAGGGAGTGTGCAATTGGCATGCTGACTGCAGGAATGTCCACAAGAGCTGTTGCCAGATAATTGAATGTTAATTTCTCTACCGTATGCCACTTCCAACATCATTTTGTAGAATTTGGCATTACATCCAACCGGCCTCACAACTGCAGACCGCGTGTATCCACGCCAGCCCTGGGCCTCCACTTCCAGCTTCTTCACCGGCGGGATCGTCTGAGACCAGTCACCCGGACAAGTGACTGAGGAGTATTTCTGTCTGTAATAAAGCCCTTTTGTTGAGAAAAACTCATTCTGATTGGCTGGGCCTGGCTCCCCAGTGGGTGAGCCTATACCCTCCCAGGCCCACCCGTGGCTTATCAGTGATGTCTGTTGTACTGTTATGCTGGGTACAGTATGTGCTGCACACTGTCTGTGCAGTACACATGCTGCGTAGCATGCTACACAATGGCCTTTTCCGACAGCTATCATCTTATTAGCCAAGGATGGCCTTATGAGACTATTACCTTATTAGAAAAGAGAATGTGCAAATACTGTATCTGCTCAAATTGCTGATTTTAAATGCCACATCACCAACCACAGAGGAAGTGCCTACCTACCTGCCCATCATGCTCCATTCTCATGCATGCTTTCATGCAATGTTGGGGTGGTTGGGTAGAGAGGAAGTAGCCTTAACCAGGGGTTGTAGGTGTCATAAAGTAGGAGTGCTGATCTAGGATCAGTTCAGCCTTTTAGATCATAATGTATAAGATTATATGGACTAGTGGGACCAGGGCCCATATCCACAAAGCATCTCAGAGTAGGAGTGCAGGTTTAGGTTTTACCAAGTCCCATCTGTCCATGTAATCTTATTCATTATGATCTAAAAGGCTAAACTGATCCTAGATCAGCACTCCTCATCTGATATGCTTTGTGGATAGTGCCCTGATCCTAGGTCAAATGAAATCAAGCTGTATTTATACAGCACATTTAAGACATGGTATGCAAAGCAACGTGCTTTACGGGGGAAAAAAATAAACAACTATGAAAATAAAATATGAAAATATTAGAGCTCAAAATATTAATAATTTCAATACAGACAGGCCTTGGAGTCAGTCTCTTTGTCAACATGAATATTAACATCACCCAACACAATGATTTTATCATCGTTGTCAAGGACAATAGACAATAGTTCAGATAAGTCAGTAAAGAAAGTGGGGCAGTGCTTTGGTGGCCTATACAGGGTTATAGCCAGCACTGGTGGCTGACATTTAAACAGTGTAGCAAGATGCTCAAAAGACCCAAAGTCGCCAAATGAAATGTCCTTACAACTGAGAGCATTAGTAAAATTAGAAGCTGTCCCCCCCCACCCTTTTCCCTTTTCTGATAGAGTATGAAAAGCTGTAGTCTGGGGGTAGGTTTCAATAAGAGCGCCATTACAGTCTGACTACACAGTCATGTTTCAGTGAAAAACATGCAATCAACTTTGCGCTCAGTAATGAGGTCATTCAAGAGAAAGGTTTTACTGGTGATTGTTCTAACATTTAAAACCTCCATATTCAATGTGTGCATCGCTCAGCCCCTGGGGCATCTGCCTCGAGGTAAACCAATGGAATAACAACCAAATTAAATTATTAACATTACAACCACGGGCCTCCTGGGTGGCGCAGTGATTAAGGGTGCTACATGGCCAGCTGTGCCACCAGAGACTCTGGGTTCGCGCCCAGGCTCTGTCGTAACCGGCCGCGACCGGAAGGTCCGTGCGGCGACGCGCAATTGGCAAAGCGTCGTCCGGGTTAGGGAGGGTTTGGCCGGTAGGGATATCCTTGTCTCATCACGCACCACCAACTCCTGTGGCGGTCCGGGCGCAGTGCACGCTAACCAAGGTTGCCAGGCTTCCGGGTTGGATGCGTGCTGTGTTGTGTCTTTGGATGCATGACTTTCAACCTTCGTCTCTCCCGAGCCCATACGGGAGTTGTAGCAATGAGACAAGATAGTAGCTACTAATTGCAATTGGGAAGAAAAACAGGTGTAACATTTAAAAAACATTAAATTTTCTGACAGTCTCAAATCTACCAGAATGGTAGATAAAAGTTTGTATAAACTGCAGAGTTATAGGAATATTAATTAGGTCACTCACAACAACCATAGTTCAATTTCTGCAATTTCTGCATATTTCCTCTGTTGCTTATTCTGACAGGGAGAACTGGGGCACTGTCAGACCCTGTCCGTCAGTCTCTAAAACAGTTTGATGTTGCACTGAGATGCTTGATACATACAGCCCCCGGAGTCTTGTCACAGGACACAGGACACAAAAGCAGCCAGGTGTGTCTACTGACAATAGTGTCATTTTAGGGAATTCCTTCACTCAAAAGGGCGTCGGCCATTAGGTTCACAACATTGTGTCCTGGTTGGGGCAAATAAATAATTGTTTGTTCAGTTACAGTGTTGAGAAAATATAATTTGCATAACCCCTGCCAAAACAGTGGATTCCCAATCATCCGGAAAAACAAACTAGTTTATCTGGCTTATATTTGAGTATTAACAAGTTGTCAAAGAATACATCAGATAAATGCCCAAATAAAGGCTCAAATAAGTTCCTCCCCACCAGGCACACTGGTAGAAACAACGTTGTTTCCATTTCAATGAAATTGCATTGAACCAATGTGGAATAGACATTTTCTGTGACCAGAGGGTAAAATGCTTGTGAAATAAAATATGCCAACATGCAAATAGAAGATAAAACATTCCCCATCAACAAAGACAATAAATGAATCCCTCACCTCATTGAAAGGCTACTTTATACTTGGGCCCAGTCTTGCCTTAGGCCTGTGCCTGAATATTAAATACGGGCAGAGAACAGGTAAGTTATCCGGCTGAATGGAATTTCCAGACTCATTGTACAAAGGGAAGAACCCAGCAACAACAATAAATAGGATTTACCAAAAGCAGCAGACAGGAAACTGAGAAATAAGGGGGTTTGCCGTTATCAAGGAGGCTTTGTTCTCCCGAGTCAGCATCCCACAATGTTTACAAAAATTAATTGGATGGATTTGCAGTACATGCTGAGTCAGCAATTGCCTGCAAGAATGTCTCTATCAAGAAAACATCTATTCGACCTCTAGTCTATATTAATGACAAACAGTGCATTCGGAAAGTATTCAGACCCTTTGACTTTTTCCACATTTGTTTGTCACATTACAGCCTTATTCTTTAATGGATTAAATATTTTTTTCCCTCAACAATCTACACAAAATACCCCATGATGACAAGGCGAAAACAGGTTTTTGAAAATGTTTGGAAATGTATTAAAAAAATCAAAAACAGAAATACCTTATTTACATAATTATTCAGACCCTTAACTATGAGACTCGAAATTGAGCTCAGGAGCATCCTGTCTCCATTGATCATCCTTGAGATGTTTCTACAACTTTATTGGAGTCAACCTGTGGTAAATTAAATTGATTGGACATGATTTGGTAAGGCTCACACCTGTCTATCCAAGGTCAGAGCAAAAGCCAAGCCATGAGGTCGATGAGGCCAAACTAAGCAATCAGGGGCGAAGGGCCTTGGTCAGGGAGGTGACCAAGAAACTGATGGTCACTCTGACAGAGCTCCAGAGTTCCTCTGTGGAGATGGGAGAACATTCCAGAAGGACAACCATCTCTGCAGCACTCCACCAATCAGGCCTTTATGGTAGAGTGACCAGACGGAAGCCACTCCTCAGTAAAAGGCACATGACAGTCCACTTGGAGTTAGCCCAAAGGCACCTAAAGACTCTCTGACCATGAGAAACAAAGTTATCTGTTCTGATGAAACCAAGATTGAACACTTTGGCCTGAATGCTAAGCGTCACGTCTGGAGGAAACCTAGCACCATCCCTATGGTGAAGCATGGTGGTGACAGCACCATGCTGTGGGGATGTTTTTGAGCGGCAGGGACCGGGAGACTAGTCAGGATCGAGGGAAAGATGAATGGAGCAAAGTACAGAGAGATCCTTGATGAAGGTTCACCTTCCAACAGGACAAAGACCCTAAGCACACAGCCAAGACAATTCAGGAGTGGCTTTGGGACAAGTCTCTGAATGTCCTTGAGTGGCCTTGAATGTCCTTCAGCTAGAGTCCGGACTTGAACCCGATTGAACATCTCTGGAGAGACCTGAAAATAGCTGTGCAGCGACGTTTCCCATCCAACCTGACAGAGAAGAATGGGAGAAACTCCCCAAGTACAGGTGTGCCAAGCTTGTAGCGTCATACCCAAGAAGAATTGAGGCTGTAATTGCTGCCAAAGGTACTTCAATAAAGTCCTGAGTAAAGGGTCTGAATACTTATGTAAATGTCATATTTCATTTCTTTGTTATAAATTAGCAAAGATTTCTGAAAACCTGTTTTTACTTTGTCATTATGGGGTATTGTGGGTAGATTGATGAGGGGGAAAAAGGTATTTAATTCATTTCAGAATAAGGCTGTAATGTAACAAAATGTGGACAAAGTCAAGGGGTCTGAATATTTCCTGAATGCACTGTAATTGACTAAATCCTAATTCCATATACCATAATTTTTGTATTATCCCCTTTGAGCTTAGAGGGCCTGCTCAGATAGTATAGGTACATTACTTATAAACAATTAATATGACACACATCTATGACACACATCCATGAAATTATCAAGGAACCTACCAGGTACAACCCAAAATCTGTAATCACGGGCACCCTCATAGATATCATCCTGACCAACCTGCCCTCTAAATACACCTCTGCTGTCTTCAACAAGGATCTCAGCGATTACTGCCTCATTGCCTGCGTCCGTAATGGATCCGTGGTCAAACGACCACCCCTCAACACTGTCAAACGCTCCCTAAAACACTTCGGCGAGCAGGCCTTTCTAATCGACCTGGCCCGGGTATCCTGGAAGGATATTGACCTCATTCAGTCAGTAGAGGATGCCTGGTTATTCTTTAAAAGTGCTCTCCTCACCATCTTAAATAAGCATGCCCCATTCAAGAAAATTAGGACTAGGAACAGATATAGCCCTTGGTTCACTCCAGACTTGACTGCCCTTGACCAGCACAAAAACATCCTGTGGCGTACTGCATTAGCATTGAATAGCCCCCGCGATATGCAACTTTTCAGGGAATTTAGGGAACAATATACACAGACAGTTGGGAAAGCAAAGGCTAGCTTTTTCAAACAGAAATTTGCATCCTGTAGCACAAACTCCAAAAAGTTCTGGGACACTAAAGTCCATGGAGAATAAGAGCACCTCCTCCCAGCTGCCCTGTTCAACCTCTCTTTCGTATCATCTGAGATCCCCTTTCCAAGATTGGAAAGCTGCCACGGTAATGGCAGGGGGAGACACTCTAGACCCAAACTGTTACAGACCTGAATCGATCCTACCCTGCCTTTCTAAAGTCTTCGAAAGCCAAGTTAACAAACAAATCACTGACCATTTAGAATCCCACCGTACCTTCTCAGCTATGCAATCTGGTTTCCGAGCTGATCATGTGTGCACCTCAGCCACACTCAAGGTCCTAAACGATATCATAACCGCCATCGATTACAGACAATACCTTGCAGCCGTCTTTATCGACCTGGCCAAGGCTTTTGACTCTGTCAATCATCGCATTCTTATCGGCAGACTCAATAGCCTTGGTTTCTCAAATGACTGCCTCGCCTGGTTCACCAACTATTTCTCAGAGTTCAGTGTGTCAAATCGGAGGGCCTGTTGTCCGGGCCTCTGCCAGTCTCTTTGGGGGTGCCACAGGGTTCAATTCTCGGGCCGACTCTTTTCTCTGTATACATCAATGATGTCGCTCTTGTTGCTGGTGATTCTCTGATCCACCTCTACGCAGACAACACCATTCTGTATAGTTCTGGCCCTTCTTGGGACACTGTGTTAACAAACCTCCAGACAAGCTTCAATGCCATACAACACTCCTTCCGTGGCCTCCAACTGTTCTTAAATGCAAGTAAAACTAAATGCATGCTCTTCAACAGATCGCTGCCCGCAACCGCCCGCCGAACTAGCATCACTACTCTGGACGGTTCTGATTTAGATTATGTTGACAACTACAAATATCTAGGTGTCTGGTTAGACTGTAAACTCTACCTTCAGACTCACATTAAGCATCTCGAATCCATAATTCAATCTAGAATCTGCTTCCTATTTCGTAACAAAGCATCCTTCACTCATGCCGCCAAACATACCCTCGTAAAACTGACTATCCTACCAATCTTTGACTTTGGCGATGTCATTTACATAATAGCCTCCAACACTCTACTCAGAAAATCGGATGTAGTCTATCACAGTGCCATTAGTTTTGTCACCAAAGCCCCATATACTACCCACCACTGCAACCTGTATGCTCTCGTTGGCTGGCCCTCGCTTCATATTCGTCGCCAAATCCACTGGCTCCCGGTCATCTATAAGCCTTTGCTAGGTAAAGCCCCGCCTTATCTCAGCTCACTGATCACCATAGCAGCACCCACCCATAGCACGCGCTCCAGCAGGTATATTTCACTGGTCATCCCCAAAGCCAACTCCTTGTTTGGCCGCCTTTCCTTCCATTTCTCTGCTGCCAATGACTGGAGCAAATTGCAAAAATCACTGAAGCTGGAGTCTTATATCTCCCTCACTAACTTTAAGCATCAGCTGTCAGAGCAGCTTAACGATCATTGCACCTATACACAGCCCATCTGTAAATATCCCACTCAACCTCATCCCCATAGTTATTTTTTCTCTCCTTTGCAACCCAGTATCTCTACTTGCACATTCATCTTCTGCACATCTATCACTCCAGTGTTTATTGCTAAATTGTAATTATTTCGCCACTATGGCCTATTTATTGCCTTACCTCCCTAATCTTACTACATTTGCACACACTGTATATAGATTTTTCTATTGTGTTATTGACTGTACTTTTGTTTATCCCATGTGTAGCTCTGTGTTGTTGTTTGTGTTGCACTGCTTTGCTTTATCTTTGCCAGGTCACGGTTGTAAATGAGAACTTGTTCTCAACTGGCTTACCTGGTTAAATAAAGGTGAAAAAATAAATAAAAAATGAACAGAAATTCTGAACATATGTTTAGGAATGACAAGGAAAAAAGTGAAATGGTGTTGATTATATTCTGTTTATTACAAAATATAAGAGTTTGAAACTGTTAAGAGAAGGAGGATTGTTAAACAGGGAAAATAGAACTGTATTGAAAATACATCTATTATGATCAAATGTGTCTTACCAACAAAGATACTGGCAAGGCAATACATTCAAAGTATAAACCAATAAATGAAATATACAATGAAAGATATTAAGTTATGATAATAGATAAAGAACCTCTTTATGATAACAGATTTACAGTGACTAAAGTTTTTTTTAAATGTAAAGTTCCATTCTGAGAGCTTAAACTATTTTCACTTACAGCATGACAGCAATGCATTGTCTTAATCAGTTAGTATACACATTTGATAGAGGTAGATTCCTTGTATTTTACAGGGAAATGAAACATTGGAATTCTTCCCACTCATAATCATCTGTTTTTGATAGTAAATTAATGTAGTTCATTTAGTTTCCAAGTGAGATTTAACTGCTCCTAGTATTGGATTATGGGTATAGAACTGATTCAGTAGATATACATTTCCCCCTTTGTACCTTTTGCTAGTGGAGAAAAAGCTACTTTTCAATGTGAATTTCTCATGCAGAGGGATCAATCCTAACTTTGACTTTTCATGCACAACTCAATCTTACATTGATTGACTTCAATGCATGATTAACACAAAAGGCACGCAGATTGCAGATTAGTATTCATCCCATATAGTATATAGTCATGATGTACAAAACATTAGGAGCACCTTCCTAACATTGAGTTGCACCCCCCCGCCCCTCCCCTTTGAACTAAAAACTGCTTTAATTCATCGGGGCATGGACTCTACACGGTGTCCAAAGCGTTCCACAGGGATGCTGGCCCATGTTGACTCCAATGCTTCCCACAAATGTGTCAAGTTGACTGGATGTCCTTTGGGTGGTGGGCCATTTTTGATACACACAGGAAACTGTTGAGCATGAAAAACCCAGCAGAGTATGCAGTTCTTGACACCCTCAAACTGGTGCACCTGGCCCCTACTACCATACCCCATTCAAAGTCACTTAAATATTTTGTCTTGCCCATTCACCTTCTGAATGGCACACATACACAATCCATGTCTCTTAGGTCTCAAGACTTAAAAATCCTTCTTTAACCTGTCTCCCCCCCTTCATCTACACTGATGGAAGTAGATTTAACAATAAGGGATCATAGCTTCCACCTGAATTCACCTGGTCAGTCTATATCAGCAGGTGTTCCTAATGTTTTGTTCACTCAGTGTACACACAATATAAATGAAAGTAAACCATCACACAATAAGAAACATGATTGAAGTAAAGCTACAGTTTTCCGATGATGAGGCTCAAGATGTTCAAGATTGAAAATGTCTCCAGCTGTAGAGTATATTCAGGTGGTGAGAGTACACTCAGAATGGCCCTCCAACCACTGACCTGCCCTGGATTTGAATGTCATCAAAAGGGAAAAGAGCAAGGATCTGAAAGGAAGCCATATGGTGGGGGTTTATTTTTCACATATTTTATACCTCTGATCCAGACAACAGTCAGTCTCTTTCATAACAATAAATACATTGGGAATGTTACAATTTCCCCCCAAATCCTCACAAATATGTATTTATAGCATTTTCAGTGAATATCAGCGGACATCGAGTCAAACGCCAAAAACACTTTGAACTGATTTCCCAGACACAGATGAAGTTTATATCTATAGGTATATCTATACTAAAAAAAGCATTTTCAATGGAGAATCTTTTTAGTCCAGTACAAGGATTCATTTGTGTGTGGGAAACTGACCCTTCCTGTATAACTCACATCATCATTGCCGTCGGCTAGATCCAGTGCCGTCTCATCCTCCATGTTCCTCAGCATCTTGTCGGCCCCAGACTGGCAGAGCAGGTTGGCGATGGCTGCGTCCTGCCGGCCCACCGCCAGGTGAAGTGGCGTGCAGCCGTTGAACATGGCAGCGTCCATGTCAGCTCCCTTGTTCAGCAGCAGAGTCACAGAGATTGCGTCATGGAGCTCCACGGCCAGATGGAGAGCTGTCTTACCACTTGTACCTTCCTGGGGGACAGAGAGAAGACAGGCAAGGGTAAGGGAATCTGTAAATACAATTTCCCCTCAAAAAAGATAGGGTGAGGGAAAGGCCACCAGGGGGAGCAAAGGACCAAACAATCTGTCCTCATCAATCAAGTAGCTATTCATTCTAAAACTGAAAATGTGCCAATGTCTTGAACACATAAAATGAGGCATATTATATATACTGTATAGCAAGCTTATTTCCCCCAGAAATATATCTGGGGTAGGTAAGGTCAGTCTGCTATGTTGTGTTCTATATCCATCTATATGTGACTCAGACTTGCTGGCCAGGGCCTATTCTCTGACACGTCAAGCATCTCCAGAAAACCCCCTGGTTCCCAGCCAGCCTCATCACAACCCAACTCTAATTACATGAATCCATCAGAATCCACTGAGCTCAGACCGTATCACTATCAGTACAGTAAAGTAGTAAAGGACATAGCTTGAAAGAGAAAGTCTGTACCTCTAAATATATATATGTTTAAATACCATGTGTTCATTAATATATCACATTTGCTCATATCATGACAGGATACATTCCTTTAAAGACAGTCCTCAAAGGTGCAGCTTGATCATCTAAATTGAGGTAAATGCATATCTGCCCTACTACAAATTAAGAGGATTTAGGAAAGACACAATGTTATGAAGTACTAACTACAGTATTACCACACAATGTAATGCAGTACTTGAGTAATGCAAGGTTATTGTAAGGGAGTACACCCAGGGACGTCATTAGGCAAACCTGGATGTTGAGGTCTGCCCCTTTCTTCATCAGTAGCTTCATCAGACAATGCTGTCTGTTCACAGTGGCTAAGTGGAGACAGGTGAGACCTGAAAACAAAGACACATTACTTTAAAAAAATAGCACCTGTCAAAAATCACCTTTCTGAATGAGGGATTAGATTATTTTGACTACATGTTATAGCTAGTATCAAACAAGCATCAGTAAGGTCATGCCACGTGACACACAATAACATACATAAGCTACATATCAAACAAAATATACAATTGTTTACAACAAGCTCGCACAGATGCCGACATACTGTAGACGCCAACACAACAACAGGAAGTGGCACTACATAAAGATATTCAGTAGGCACACAGCGTGCAAGGAGGCAACAGCTGATCATCCTGGGCTCTGTTCAGTAGGCACACAGCGTGCAAGGAGGCAACAGCTGATCATCCTGGGCTCTGTTTAGTAGGCATACAGCGTGCAAGGTGGCAACAGCTGATCATCCTGGGCTCTGTTCAGTAGGCATACAGCGTGCAAGGTGGCAACAGCTGATCATCCTGGGCTCTGTTCAGTAGGCACACAGCGTGCAAGGAGGCAACAGCTGATCATCCTGGGCTCTGTTCAGTAGGCACACAGCGTGCAAGGAGGCAACAGCTGATCATCCTGGGCTCTGATTAGTATGCATACAGCGTGCAAGGTGGCAACAGCTGATCATCCTGGGCTCTGTTCAGTAGGCATACAGCGTGCAAGGTGGCAACAGCTGATCATCCTGGGCTCTGTTCAGTAGGCACATAGCGTGCAAGGTGGCAACAGCTGATCATCCTGGGCTCTGTTCAGTAGGCACACAGCGTGCAAGGTGGCAACAGCTGATCATCCTGGGCTCTGTTTAGTAGGCACATAGCGTGCAAGGTGGCAACAGCTGATCATCCTGGGCTCTGTTCAGTAGGCATACAGCGTGCAAGGTGGCAACAGCTGATCATCCTGGGCTCTGTTTAGTAGGCATACAGCGTGCAAGGTGGCAACAGCTGATCATCCTGGGCTCTGTTTAGTAGGCATACAGCGTGCAAGGTGGCAACAGCTGATCATCCTGGGCTCTGTTTAGTAGGCATACAGCGTGCAAGGTGGCAACAGCTGATCATCCTGGGCTCTGTTTAGTAGGCATACAGCGTGCAAGGTGGCAACAGCTGATCATCCTGGGCTCTGTTCAGTAGGCACACAGCGTGCAAGGTGGCAACAGCTGATCATCCTGGGCTCTGTTTAGTAGGCATACAGCGTGCAAGGTGGCAACAGCTGATCATCCTGGGCTCTGTTCAGTAGGCATACAGCGTGCAAGGTGGCAACAGCTGATCATCCTGGGCTCTATTCAGTAGGCATACAGCGTGCAAGGTGGCAACAGCTGATCATCCTGGGCTCTGTTTAGTAGGCACACAGTGTGCAAGGTGGCAACAGCTGATCATCCTGGGCTCTATTCAGTAGGCACACAGCGTGCAAGGTGGCAACAGCTGATCATCCTGGGCTCTATTCAGTAGGCATACAGCGTGCAAGGTGGCAACAGCTGATCATCCTGGGCTCTGTTTAGTAGGCATACAGCGTGCAAGGTGGCAACAGCTGATCATCCTGGGCTCTGTTCAGTAGGCATACAGCGTGCAAGGTGGCAACAGCTGATCATCCTGGGCTCTGTTTAGTAGGCATACAGCGTGCAAGGTGGCAACAGCTGATCATCCTGGGCTCTGTTTAGTAGGCATACAGCGTGCAAGGTGGCAACAGCTGATCATCCTGGGCTCTGTTCAGTAGGCATACAGCGTGCAAGGAGGCAACAGCTGATCATCCTGGGCTCTGTTCAGTAGGCATACAGCGTGCAAGGAGGCAACAGCTGATCATCCTGGGCTCTGTTCAGTAGGCATACAGCGTGCAAGGAGGCAACAGCTGATCATCCTGGGCTCTGTTCAGTAGGCATACAGCGTGCAAGGAGGCAACAGCTGATCATCCTGGGCTCTGTTCAGTAGGCATACAGCGTGCAAGGAGGCAACAGCTGATCATCCTGGGCTCTGTTTAGTAGGCATACAGCGTGCAAGGTGGCAACAGCTGATCATCCTGGGCTCTGTTCAGTAGGCATACAGCGTGCAAGGAGGCAACAGCTGATCATCCTGGGCTCTGTTCAGTAGGCACACAGCGTGCAAGGTGGCAACAG
Organism: Oncorhynchus keta; assembly: GCF_023373465.1. Lineage (NCBI taxonomy): Eukaryota > Metazoa > Chordata > Actinopteri > Salmoniformes > Salmonidae > Oncorhynchus > Oncorhynchus keta. The sequence continues at coordinate 72,060,638 of NC_068439.1, forward strand.
CTGATCATCCTGGGCTCTATTCAGTAGGCATACAGCGTGCAAGGTGGCAACAGCTGATCATCCTGGGCTCTATTCAGTAGGCATACAGCGTGCAAGGTGGCAACAGCTGATCATCCTGGGCTCTGTTTAGTAGGCATACAGCGTGCAAGGTGGCAACAGCTGATCATCCTGGGCTCTGTTCAGTAGGCATACAGCGTGCAAGGTGGCAACAGCTGATCATCCTGGGCTCTGTTCAGTAGGCACACAGCGTGCAAGGAGGCAACAGCTGATCATCCTGGGCTCTGTTCAGTAGGCACACAGCGTGCAAGGAGGCAACAGCTGATCATCCTGGGCTCTGTTCAGTAGGCATACAGCGTGCAAGGTGGCAACAGCTGATCATCCTGGGCTCTGTTTAGTAGGCATACAGCGTGCAAGGTGGCAACAGCTGATCATCCTGGGCTCTGTTCAGTAGGCACACAGCGTGCAAGGTGGCAACAGCTGATCATCCTGGGCTCTGTTTAGTAGGCATACAGCGTGCAAGGTGGCAACAGCTGATCATCCTGGGCTCTGTTCAGTAGGCATACAGCGTGCAAGGTGGCAACAGCTGATCATCCTGGGCTCTGTTTAGTAGGCATACAGCGTGCAAGGTGGCAACAGCTGATCATCCTGGGCTCTGTTTAGTAGGCATACAGCGTGCAAGGTGGCAACAGCTGATCATCCTGGGCTCTGTTCAGTAGGCATACAGCGTGCAAGGTGGCAACAGCTGATCATCCTGGGCTCTGTTTAGTAGGCATACAGCATGCAAGGTGGCAACAGCTGATCATCCTGGGCTCTGTTTAGTAGGCATACAGCGTGCAAGGTGGCAACAGCTGATCATCCTGGGCTCTGTTCAGTAGGCATACAGCGTGCAAGGTGGCAACAGCTGATCATCCTGGGCTCTGTTTAGTAGGCATACAGCGTGCAAGGTGGCAACAGCTGATCATCCTGGGCTCTGTTCAGTAGGCATACAGCGTGCAAGGTGGCAACAGCTGATCATCCTGGGCTCTGTTCAGTAGGCATACAGCGTGCAAGGTGGCAACAGCTGATCATCCTGGGCTCTGTTTAGTAGGCATACAGCGTGCACGGTGGCAACAGCTGATCATCCTGGGCTCTGTTTAGTAGGCATACAGCGTGCAAGGTGGCAACAGCTGATCATCCTGGGCTCTGTTTAGTAGGCATACAGCGTGCAAGGTGGCAACAGCTTTGCAAAGAAGGGCACCTATTGTTAGATGGGTAAATATAAAAAAGCAGACATTGAATATTCCTTTGAGCATGGTGAAGTTATTAATGACACTTTGGATGGTGTATCAATACACCCAGTCACTACAAAGATACAGGCGTCTTTCCTAACTCAGTTGCCGGAGAGGAAGGAAACCGCTCAGGGATTTCACCATGAGGCCAATGGTGACTTTAAAACAGTTACAGAGTTTAATGGCTGTAGTTACTCCACAATACTAACGTAAATTACAGAGTGAAAAGAAGGAAGCCTGTACAGACTAAAAATATTTCAAAACATGCATCCTGTTTACAACAAAGCATTAAAGTAATACTGCAAAAAATGTGGCAAAGCAATTCACTTTTGTCCTGAATACAAAGTGTTCTGTTTGGGGCAAATCCAGTACCACTCTCTATATTTTCAAGCATAGTGGTGTCTGCATCATATTATGGGTATGCTTGTAATCGTTAAGGGCTGGGGAGTTTTCAGGATAAAAAATAGAGATTAATTCACCTTTCAGCAGGACAATAACCTAAAACACAAGGCCAAATCTACACTGGAGTTGCTTAGCAAGAAGACAGTGAATGTTCCTGAGTGGCCGAGTTACAGTTTTGACTTAAATCTGCTTGAAAATCTGTGGCAAGACTTGAAAATGCTTTTCTAGCAATGATACGTTTTGAAAAGAATAATGGGACAATATTGTTCATTCCAGGTGCAAAGCTCTTAGACAGTTACCCAGGAAGACTCACACCTGTAATGGCTTTCAAATGTGATTCTAAAATGTATTGACTCTGTAATGAATATTTAAGTAAATCAGATATTTCTGTATTTCATTAACAAAAATGTTTTTGTTGTAACACAACAGAATGTGGAACACAACAGAATGTGGAATAAGTCAAGGGGTATGACTACTTTCTGAAGGCTCTGTACATTATGTAGAACACACATGTAGAATAAGGAAAGTAACAGCTCTATTTATGACATTCATAGCTGTAATATTTCATGTTTGCCTACTGTAGCGGGCCCAGGGTTGTATTCATTACTGCACACATAGAAAAACGAAAATTGAGTGTTTCTTATATGGCAAGTCCAGGTAGGCTCCCTGTTTCAGTCAGTTTTTTCCCCATTTGGTGCCTAATGAATATGGGCCCTGCTCTCTCACCTCTCCAGTTCTGGGTCTCCAGCACGGAGCCCAGCTTGCTGGGGGAGACATCCCGGGTCATCTCGGTGGCGCATTTGGCCTGGCCCTGCTCACAGGCCACATGGAGCGGCGTGTTGCCCTCCTGGTCCTGCAGCTCCAGGCTGGCCCCGCTCTCCACAAGGGCCCGCACCACCGAAGACAGGCTCAGGTAGGTGGCAAGGTGTAGCGGCGCCTAAAGACCACGCATAAAAATATAATTACTTGGGTACACTCAATATCCAGTCCACCCATCACAGAACATTGACTAGGATGGGGATCCCCTTTCTAGTATTTCTATTTCTATGGAACCACATACCAATCCAAACAAACAACCAACAATGGGTTAGTATTACAGGTTGGTGTGATATCTGACTTGGAGTCAGAATGGGCCCTCTTTTAAAGTGAATTTAATACAATCAGGGTTGCTAAGAGCTGATCAAGGATCTGAACTTAAGTACAGTTGCTAGTATCTACACTGAGTGTACAAAACATTAGGAACACCTTCCTAATATTGTGTTGCACCCCCTTTTGCCCTCAGAATAGCCTCAATTCGTCAGGGCATGGACTCAAAAGCATTCCACAGGGATGCTAGCACATGTTGACTCCAATGCTTCCCACAGTTGCATCAAGTTGGCTGGATGTCCTTTGGGTGGTGGACCATTCTTGATACACATGGGAAACTGTTAAGCGTGAAAAACCCAGCAGCGTTGCAGTTCTTGACACAGTCAAACCGGTGCACCTGGCACCTACTGCCATTCCCCATTCAAAGGCACTTTGCTATTTACCCTCTGAATGGCCCTCATACACAATCCATGTCTCATTTGTCTTAAAACTCCTTCTTTAACCTGACTCCTCCGTTTCATCTACACTGATTGAAGTGGATATAACAGATGACATCCATAAGGGATCACCTCGATTCACCTGGTCAGTCAATGTCAATGTATTAACTAAAATAAATCAAATGTAGGCCTAAGGCATCAATGTGGAACTGCTGGTTGAACTGTGTAGGGGGGGAATATAATGACTAATATAACCAGTAGGGCTACCACTGCTTACGTGGCTTTTGGTAAACTCTAACAGAACAGAGAAAGAACAAGGCTATGTGTGTGTGAGTCATGGTGTAAAACGCTGACTGTGTCATTTCTGCTCTCTCCGCTTTCCTCTCCGACCCATCAGGATTTCTCCAATGCCACGTCAGCTTGCCCCCCTGCATGTTCACTCAAACCTCCTCTTAAATCTGCCCTGACTAGCTTAAATGTTTTTATCTATGAGACAGAGAAGATTCCAGATACGATTCCTCCACTCTTATTCGTTTTTTAAAGGCGGGAAAGCAGGGGAGTTTCCAATTTCATTTAAGCTCCCTTATGAAATAACTGTGGAACCACCCACCGAACCGTTACTGTGGGAGGATGCACTACTGGAGAAAGGGGAAGAGAATTTCTCTTGAATTACACGATGCAGAAATAACATTATCACCTCTGTCGTCATAAACATTGGCAATTGCAATCATCAAGAGGAAGTCTCATGAAGGTTAAGTCAGTTTCAGTACACCAGTATAACCAGTGCTGACGGTGTAAAGGGAGGACTGTTGCTTTGTTTACTGTACCTGGTACAAGTTGTTCTGGATGTCCAAGACATCTTTGGGGAACAGCTGTACCAGTTGGTTGGCAAAGTGTTCATCTTCATGGATGATGGCTAAATGCAGGACTCTAGAAGGGAAACAAAAACAAAACAACTTTTATCATTATATTTCTATAATAAATCAGACTGATTTATAAAATACCTTTTTTCATTAAATGTGTCATGAAGTGCTTTTACGGTAACCCGTCCTAGGCCCCACAGCAAGCAAAAGCAGTTGAGTTACTGTCACTTTCCAGTTGAATGCAACTGGAAAGTGAGCCGCCCGAGGAGAGTGGAATCATTTCTCATTCAAAATGTCCAGTTACTTTCCTTCAAAGTAAGCAGCCTCAGGAGATGAGAACAACATGTAATTTGATGGAAAGAATTACCTGCTTGAGCATTCTTAGAATGATATCCAGACCTACCTGGAAATGTAAGACATTGCATTAATGTCAACTGTTTGCTTAGCAGGCCACACTCATTGGTTGCGAATGTTGTGCAATAATGGAACTTTTATGCAAAGAACAGTCATGTCAGAAGGATGTTTCATTCCGCAAAGCACTTTTCAAAATAAGTATCTTCTTGGGTATCATTTACCACTAGAACAGTAGTTACTTGAAGAAGAACAAACAAAACTATCGGTTGATGAAGGGATGTTTAACATACACAAACCGCAGACCTATGAACTTTAACTACACAGTTAAAATGCAAATGCAATGAATTTAGTTCTTTACTGCACCCCATTCACGCTGTCATCACATTTGGTTCATACAGTCAAAGTGGAAAACAGCCACACCAAGAAACACTCACCCCAAAAGCTAAAGGGGAAGTTCTAGCAGACAAGAGTCAAATGCAGGAAATGGGCACAACAGTGCTTTGTTTAACCTACATCAAGGCTTTCCAAAACACATTGTTCACACACTATTCCCTACAAAGTGCATTACTTTGGACCAGAGCTACATTTTCAACCTAACTAACTGATGTGAAAGTAGTGTAGAAGGCCGATAAGGCCAAAAGTCTGCATGTCTGTGTGTCTGTGGTAATTGTATGAGTTTCATTAATCAGTCTATTCTTGGGAGATAATTACTATGTGAACATGTGCCCTGCCTCGTCTATCATGGGGAATTTCCAGTGCTGTGTCTTTTACACTTCTGCTTTCCAATCGAGGCACCTCACAGAAGTTCATCCGCAGCTTTCACACAAAGGCCTGAGAGTATGTATCACTCCACACTTACTCTCCTCTTAGTTGACATCACATGCCATGATTATTGGGATTAGGATAAACACGCAAAGAAAGAGCTGTGCAGGGCAAAACTACAGGTCATTCCCCAAACCTTGATTTATTCATCCAGACAGCAACAACAGGTGGTTGTTCTGATTGTTCGCTGCAAATTGGTGCAGTAGGCCTGATCTACGAAAACGCATCAATCTTCAAATTGTTATTGCGGTTAACACACTCAGACATCCAGTCATTCCATCAGACATGACGGCATCAATGAAAACGTCACCTGTTTGTTGACAGTGGTCATTTTAGTTTATGCTTTCATTGCCAGATGAAACCCCTAAGAGGACAGCCAAAGAGTAGCACCCATCCAATTCTGTAAGATCTACCAGGTTGAATCTGGACGGGTCTCTTGGTGCTTGGGGCAAAGAGTTGTTTTTTGGATTGGGCACAAATGTATGGGGCAGGACAGACACCATCTTGTGCATTAGAATTGAGTTGATAGACATTTGCATGGCCCAATTTGTACTTAATATAGCCTATGCTATGTATTTTAGACAGGGGAAAGTCGTATTATGTATACAGATACTAAGGACACCGCTGCTGAGACTGTTCTTTATTCTTACTCTGATTATGATCTGTTCTGATGCCTAGTCACTTTAGCCAGCGTTTATGTACATATCTACCTCAAATATCTCATATTCCTGCACATTAATCTGGTAGTGGTACTCCCTGTATATAGCCCCATTATTGTGTATTCTATTTAAGCAATAAGGCCTGATGGCGTGTGGTATATTGCCAATATACCGTGGCTAAGGGCTGTTCTTACCACGACACAACGCTGAGTGCCTGGACACAGCCCTTAGCCGTGGTATATTTGCCATATATCACAAAGCCCAGAGGTGCCTTATTGCTATTAAAAACTGTTTACCACCAGAATTTGAGGAGTAAAAATAAGTGTTTTGTCATACCCTCGATATACGGTATAAAAGCTGTCAACCAATCAGCATTCAGGGCTCAAACCACCCAGTTAATAATTCTCTTTTTAACTCTGCATCTTTAGGGAGGGGTCATAAACAAACATTTCAAGGTAGTCTACATCTATTGTTTTCGGCGCATGTGACAAATATAATTTGATTTGATATTGTCAAATTAATCTAAAATTAGCCGACTGTTGTCCATACTTGAGTCTATACTGAAAAATGTGTCCATTTCTTTTCACAATTTCCTTCTGGCTATTTGTGTCCAACAAGAATTGTGGGCGGATCCCAATGTAATTAATTAAAATGCAAAGTTAACCATGCCTTGGCTTGCACACACATACACGCATGCGTGTGTTTCTTGAAACGTTGTTCACCAAAATTTCGTCGCCATGACAAGAACACGTTTGACCTTTTCAAAAACACAGCCATAGGGGAAATTAAAATATGAGTTATTTAAAGATGTTAAAACACGTACGTGTCTCCATCTTCAGTGATGGTGGTGAGAAGGTTTTCTTCATGTTCACTGCATTCTGTGTTCTCTGCGCTGTCATCTTTAGACTTCGAAATGTTGCAGCCCCCTATAATCTCACTCAAACTCTCAACATTTAGTGACGATGAGCCATAAGCAGAATCCAACCGCTCCTCTGTGCTGGTGATAGTCAATTTATCCCTGGATTCACTGGGTTCAGAAGTCGAATCCTGATCTGTTTTGATAAAGGGGTCATCTTTCATTAACGATTGGAAGGATTCAACACCAGAGTCCATTTGGTTATCCTCCAACAAATCCAATTTCCGCTTCGCATCTTCGGCGCTTTGCATGGTGGCCCGCGATCCACAGTCACTCCAGGTAGTCTTGACCGTTTTAATCCCCGAGAGGTCTATATGTTGCTTGATGGTGCGAGCAGTTCTCGGGAGGAAAACTCGATCACACCTGAGTAGGAATTCACTGTTCCCTTCTGAAACCAAAGGTAGCGTTTCATGCCATCGGATCGAGCGCGTTTACTTTCCCCCACACCACCAGTTTAGGCTACACGAAAATAAGTGGAGTCATCTTGCAACAATGCATAAATGGTATAAACGCTTCCCTACACGCAAAATGGGGCATTTTACTTCAAAACATCATAAGAGTCTTAACATCAGCAACAGGCTTCAAAATAACGTTGGCACAGTCATAACCTGTGGTAAACCTGCATAGTTGAGAGCATGTGAGCGATGAAACGCGATAGGGGAAGCGCTCTGCGCTTACGTGAAAAGGCGGACTGTTTTTGTCTGGAGATGCGGATGGGGAATCCCCGAAGTGCGTATTATGCACTTACATTACAACCACCCCCAACGCTGTGGAGTGTCCCTGGTTTTACAGGATAGGTTTGAACGACACTCCCCGTACCATGCATACATTTCTGTTTCTTTCTAAACGAGTGTGTCACAATGTTTCAGTGAGTAAAGACCATATGATAGGCCTAAAACAGCATAGCCTCGACCTGTACTCTAAATGTTGCAATATGGGGACATGTAACTTTTTGTAGATACACTGCCTTCACAAAATTATTCACACCCCTTGACTTTTTCAAAATGTTGTTGTGGTACAGCCTGAATTTAAAATGGATTCAATGTAGATTGTTTTGGTCACTGGCCTACACACAATACCCCATAATGTCAAAGTGGAATTATGCTTTTAGAAAAAATAAAAGTCAATAAGTATTCAACCCCTTTGTTATGGCACGCCTAACTGCGCTAAGGAGTAAAAATGTGCTTAACAAGTCGCATAATAAGTTGCATGGACTCACTCTGTGTGCAATAACATGTTTAACATGATTTTTGAATGACTACCTTATCTGTTTACCCCACACATACAATAATGTGTAAGGTCCCTCAGTCAAGCAATGAATTTCAAAACAGATTCAACCACAAAGACCAGGGAGGTTTTCCAATGCCTCGCTAAGAAGGTAGATGGGTAAAAAAAAGAAGCATATATTGAATATCATTTTGAGCATGGTGAAGTTGTTAATTACTCTTTGGGTGGTGCATCAATACACCCAGTCACTACAAAGATACAGGCTTCCTTCCTTACTCAGTTGGAGGAAGGAAACTGCTCAGGGACTTCACCATGAGACCAATGGTGACTTTAAAACAGGTACAGAGTTGAATGGCTGTGATAGGAGAAAACTGAGGATGGATCAACAACATTGTAGTTACTCCACAATACTAATCTAATTGACCGAGTGAAAAGAAGGAAGCTTGAACAGAATAAAAATATTCCAAAACATGCATCATGTTTGCAACAAGGCACAAATGTAATACTGCAAAAAATGTGGCAAAGCAATTCACTTTTTGTCCTGAATACAAAGTGTTATGTTTGGGGAAAATACAATACAACACATTACTGACTACCACTGTCCATATTTTCAAGCATAGTGGTGGCTGCATCATGTTACTGGTATGCTTGTAATCATTAATGACTAGGGAGTTTTTAAGGATAAAAATTAAACGGAATGGAGGTAAACACAGGCAAAATCATTGAAAAAAACCTGGTTCAGTCTGCCTTCCTTCAGACACTGGGAGATTAATTATCCTTACAGCAGGACAATAACTTAAAACACAAGGCCAAATCTACACTGGAGTTGCTTACCAAGAAGAAAGTGAAAGCTCCAGAGTGGCTGAGTTACAGTTTTGACTTAAATCTACTTGAAAATCTATGGCCAGACCTGAAAATGGTTGTCTAGCAATGACCAACAACCAATTTCACACAGCTTGAAGAATTTTGAAAATAATAATGGGCAAATATTGTACAATATTGTACAATCAAAGTGTGCAAAGCTCTTAGAGACCCAGAAATACTCACAGCTGTAATTACTGCCAAAGGGGATTCTAACATGCATTGACTCATGGGTTTGAATACTTACAGTGAGGCAAAAAAGTATTTAGTCAGCCACCAATTGTGCAAGTTCTCCCACTTTAAAAGATGAGAGAGGCCTGTAATTTTCATCATAGGTACACTTCAACTATGACAGGCAAAATGAGAAAAAAATCCAGAAAATCACATTGTAGGATTTTTAATGAATTTATTTGCAAATTATGGTGGGAAATAAGTATTTGGTCACCTACAAACAAGCAAGATGTCTGGCTCTCACAAATCTGTAACTTCTTCTTTAAGAGGCTCCTCTGTCCTCCACTCGTTACCTGTATTAATGGCACATGTTTGAACTTGTTATCAGTATAAAAGACACCTGTCCACAACCTCAAACAGTCACACTCCAAACTCCACTATGGCCAAGACCAAAGAGCTGTCAAAGGACACCAGAAACAAAATTGTAGACCTGTACCAGGCTGGGAAGACTGAATCTGCAATAGGTAAGCAGCTTGGTTTGAAGAAATCAACAGTGGGAGCAATTATTAGGAAATGGAAGACATACAAGACCACTGATAATCTCCCTCGATCTGTGGATCCACGCAAGATCTCACCCCGTGGGGTCAAAATGATCACAAGAACGGTGAGCAAAAATCCCAGAACCACACAGGGGGACCTAGTGAATGACCTGCAGAGAGCTGGGACCAAAGTAACAAAGCCTACCATCAGTAAAGCCGCCAGGGACTCAAATCCTGCAGTGCCAGACGTGTCCCCCTGCTTAAGCCAGTACATGTCCAGGCCCGTCTGAAGTTTGCTAGAGAGCATTTGGATGATCCAGAAGAAGATTGGGAGAATGTCATATGGTCAGATGAAACCAAAATAGAACATTTTGATAAAAACTAAACTCGTCGTGTTTGGAGGACAAAGCATGCTGAGTTGCATCCAAAGAACATCATATCTACTGTGAACCATGGGAGTGGAAACATCATGCTTTGGGGCTGTTTTTCTGCAAAGGGACCAGGACGACTGATCCGTGTAAAGGAAAGAATGAACGGGGCAATGTATCGTGAGATTTTGAGTGAAAACCTCCTTCATTGAAGATGAAACGTGGCCGGGTCTTTCAGCATGACAATGATCCCAAACACACCGCCCGGGCAACGAAGGAGTGGCTTCGTAAGAAGCATTTCAAGGTCCTGGAGTGGCCTAGCCAGTCTCCAGATCTCAACCCCATAGAAACTCTTTGGAGGGAGTTGAAAGTCCGTGTTGCCCAGCAACAGCCCCAAAACATCACTGCTCTCGAGGAGATCTGCATGGAGGAATGGGCCAAAATACCAGAAACAGTGTGTGAAAACCATGTGAAGACTTACAGAAAACATTTGACCTCTGTCATTGCCAACAAAGGGTATATAACAAAGTATTGAGATAAACTTTTGTTATTGACCAAATACTTATTTTCCACCATAATCTGCAAATAAATTCATAAAAAATCCTACAATGTGATTTTCTGTATTTGTTTTCTAATTTTGTCTGTCATAGTTGAAGTGTACCTATGATGAAAATTACAGGCCTCTCTCGTCTTTTTAAGTGGGAGAACTTGCACAATTGGTGGCTGACCAAATACTTTTTTGCCCCACTGTATGTATCACGCCTGCTCCCGCTCTCCCTCTCTGGCGCTCAGGGGCGCCAGGCTGCCCTTCATTAGGCACACCTGTCACCATCATTATGTGCAGCTGCGCAATATTGGACTCCATTACTTTGTTGATTACCCCCTCTATATTTGTCTGCTCCTCAGTTTGTTCCCTGTGTCAGCGTTGATGTCGTTATTTTTTCCCTGTCCAGACGCTGTTCCTGTCCGATGTTTATTAAATGTTCACTCCCTGTACCTGCTTCTCGTCTCCAGCATCGATCCTCACACTTATGTAAATGTAAATATTTCTGTGTTTCATTTTCAATACATTTGCAAACATTTAAAAAAACATGCCTTCACTTTGTCATAATTTTTTTTTTTTTTTTTAATGGGATAGTATGTGTAGATGGGTGAGGAAAAAATGGATTTAATCCATTTTGAATTCAGGCTGTAACACAACAAAATGTGGAATAAGTCAAGGGGTGTGGATACTTTCTGAAGGCATTCACAATAGGCCTAATACAAACATGGAAATACAACTGGTGGCCTATAGTATATATAGACTACTAATGCTTACTCACTGTAAACACAACTTCAATGGCCAATATAACCTACTAGGCTAATGCTTATTCACTGTAAACATGATTTTAGTGGCCTATAGAAAAGCCTACTAATGCTTAATCACTGTAAACCCAACTGCAGGAGTTTCAGTGCAAGACTTGTAGCCTAATTTTCCAGCAGAGAGCACTGGTCAGCTTTTTTTAGTCCAACCCCAAAAGGTTCAATATGTCTCCTGTAGGCTATTTCTCCTATCTGGGGGTTCTCTCTGATTTAGCTCATGGTATCACAATTAAATAAAGAGGTATCATCTCATCTGTAGCCTTTTCTTGGTAACAAAAGAGAAAAATGTGTTCATGGGTAGACAGAGGGTAGTCGTCTGAAATCTGCCAAAACTCCACACCGTTACATAGGAGTCAAACCTGACCGTAAATCCCTTTCCCTTGTTCAAATTAAGCCTAATATCAGTATGGCCATTAGGGGGCAGAATCAGCCATGTTATAGCAGATTATGTACCTTTGAGAGTTGATACCACTCTTTACAGCCTACAGTACAGGCATTACATTACATTACATACATTAGATGTTACATGTTTGACTACAGCATTATTGAAGAATTACTACAGCATTACTGCATAATTACTACAGCATTAGTACAACATTACTGCAGAATTACTACAGCATTATTGCAGACTTACTACAGCATTACTGCATAATTACTACAGCATTAGTACAACATTACTGCAGAATTACTACAACATTACTGCAGAATTACTACAGCATTATTGCAGACTTACTACAGCATTACTGCATAATTACTACAGCATTAGTACATTACTGCAGAATTACTACAGCATTATTGCAGACTTACTACAGCATGAATTACATTAGTACAACATTACTGCAGAATTACTACAGCATTATTGCAGACTTACTACAGCATTACTGCATAATTACTACAGCATTAGTACAACATTACTGCAGAATTACTACAGCATTATTGCAGACTTACTACAGCATTACTGCATAATTACTACAGCATTAGTACAACATTACTGCATAATTACTACAGCATTAGTACAACATTACTGCAGAATTACTACAGCATTATTGCAGACTTACTACAGCATTACTGCATAATTACAACAGCATTAGTACAACATTACTGCAGAATTACTACAGCATTACAGAAACACAGTGCTACAGAGGATTACTTGAATAATATGAACTATAGAAGCCCTAGTCATGCCCATAGCATGAAGAGCGACTCAGCAGATTTTCTGTGCATTTCAACTTGCTGTCAAGAGCCGCTGATGCATATTTTGGCCTGCAGTTAATGTTATTAATGTTCCAAGTGCAATCATATCTGGCCATGCTTTTTGAATGATCAGATACAGTTGAAGTTGGATGTTTACATGTTTACAGGTTGGAGTCATTAAAACTTGTTTTTTCAACCACTCCACAAATTTCTTGTTAACAAACTATAGTTTTGGCAAGTCGGTTAGGACATCTACTTTGTGCATGACACAAGTCATTTTTCCAACAATTGTTTACAGACAGATTATTTCACTTATAATTAATTCATTGTATCACAATTCCAGTGGGTCAGAAGTGTACATACACTAAGTTGACTGTGCCTTTAAACAGCTAGGAAAATTCCAGAAAATGATATCATGGCGTTAGAAGCTTCTGATAGGCTAATTGACATCATTTGAGTCAATTGGAGGTGTACCTGTGGATGTATTTCAAGGCCTTCCTTCAAACTCACTGCCTCTTTGCTTGACATCATGAGAAAATCAAAAGAAATCAGCCAAGACCTCAGAAAAAAAATTGTAGACCTCCACAAGTCTGGTTCATCCTTGGGAGCAATTTCCAAATGCCTGAAGGTACCACGTTCATCTGTACAAACAATAGTACGCAAGTATAAACACCATGGGACCACGCAGCCGTCGTACCGCTCAGGAAGGAGACGCATTCTGTCTCCTAGAGATGAACGTACTTTGGTGTGAAAAGTGCAAATCAATCAAGGAACAACAGCAAAGGACCTTGTGAAGATGCTGGAGGAAACAGGTACAAAAGTATCAATATCCACAGTAAAACAACTCCTATATCGACATAACCTGAAAGGCCGCTCAGCAAGGAAGAAGCCACTGCTCCAAAACTGCCATAAAAAAGCCAGACTACGGTTTGCAACTGCACTTCAGGACAAAGATCGTACTTTTTGGAGAAATGTCCTCTGGTCTGATAAAACAAAAATAGAACTGTTTGGACATAATGACCATCATTAGGTTTAGAGGAAAAAGGGGGAGGCTTGCAAGCCGAAGAACACCATCCCAACCGTAAAGCAGGGGGTGGCAGCATCATGTTGTGGGGGTGCTTTGCTGCAGGAGGGACTGGTGCACTTCACAAAATAGATGGCATCATGAGCGAGTGATGATTATGTGGATATATTGAAGCAACATCTCAAGACATCAGTCAGGAAGTTAAAGCTTGGTTGCAAATGGGTCTTCCAAATGTACAATGACCCCAAGCAAAGTTGTGGCAAAATGGCTTAAGGACAAGAAAGTCAAGGTATTGGAGTGGCCATCACAAATCCCTGACCTCAATCCCATAGAACATTTGTGGGCAGAACTGAAAAAGCGTGTGTGAGCAAGGAGGCCTACAAACCTGACTCAGTTACACCAGCTCTGTCAGGAGGAATGAGGCCTACAAACCTGACTCAGTTACACCAGCTCTGTCAGGAGGAATGGACCAAAATTCATCCAACTTATAATAATAATAATAATATATGCCATTTAGCAGACGCTTTTATCCAAAGCGACTTACAGTCACGTGTGCATACATTCTACGTATGGGTGGTCCCGGGAATCGAACCCACTACCCTGGCGTTACAAGCACCATGCTCTACCAACTGAGCTACAGAAGGACCAGAACTTATTGTGGGAAGCTTGTGGAAGGCTACCCAAAGTTAAACCATTCAAAGGCAATGCTACCGAATACTAATTGAGTGTATGTAAACTTCTGACCCACTGGGAATGTGTTGAAAGAAATAAAAGCTGAAATATATCATCTCTCAACTATTATACTGACATTTCACATTCTTAAAATAAAGTGGTGATCCTAACTGACCAAAGACAGGGAATTTTTACTAGGATTAAATGTCAGGAATTGTGAAAAACTGAGTTTAAATGTATTTGGCTAAGGTGTATGTAAACTTCCGACTTCAACTGTACATTGATTATATCATGCTCACGTAATCACTGTGCCATCTAATAACATCACTTTGGGGTGAGACATAAAACTGGCTAAGGTCAAACTGGCTTACTGGGAACTTGTGTTAAAGGCTTAAATCTTCACTGAGCCAAGGATGGTTTTCATTGAGTAGGCTATGGAGGTTTATACCAGTTCTGTCAATCAATTGGTCTTCATCAGTGGACAATCAGACTATATCAGTTGGACTTTGAGTAAAATCTCTTCAATCAGAGGCCCACATCAGCAATGATTTGTTCACTTGGTGTTGTTATTCTCTAAAATGTATGAATGTATGTTTTTCTTGTGTTCGTGATACAGATGTGTGTGTGTGGGTGTTAATACAATACAATAAAATCCATCAATCTCAATCAATCAGTTTGGGAAATATGACTAGATTGTTCTGGCACAACAGTCTGCTTAAAGTGGCACTTCAGTTTCCTTTTCACCTCATTTAACATCTGATTTACTTAACAAAAGGCACATCTCAATAGGTAGTCCAGGTAAGTCATGGCATAGCACAAGTAGGGTAATGGGGTGCTTGCTCCTCTATTGTTCCTCAAGCAAGGAGGAGGCCAATGACATCACTACTTCCCACCAAACCAACTCCTTGAATGCCCTAGTCCTTGAAATTAGTTTGCAGTTGTGTAAAAAAAACTATATTTTGCTCTAAACTTGCATTTTTTTGTACCGTTTATTGTGTGTAATTTACTGTATCTATATGCCTACTTAGGATATCACTTTTCAACAGGAACAGTAAAAAACTTTTCTAATGACATGGAATGGGGAATAACCCACCCATACCAGACAATTTCACGTATCCCTTCCCTGCAGAGACCAATGGACACTGAAGGGGAACCTTGCTGTGCGCCGTCTACTGCCGTCTCATCACAGATACCTGGAGAGGATTGCAATCACCACGAGCACACGCAGGCGCGCTCTTATATCTATCTACATTTTGCCTATGCCATATCGTGTAGAATAGTCTACAGAGTATTTGACTTTGTCCTATATAGCCCAGTAGTGCACTTGTTTTTTCATTTACTGAGGCTAATTTATGCAGCTGCCATGACCATTTTATCCTGACGGGGACTGACTGATGTCTTTACCATTTCCCACTACTCTATCGCAAGAGCCTTTCGGAAGCACCTGCATCAACGCGCAAAGGAAGGAGCCCGTTGTTTTCTACCGCGGACATATGAACTCAGGACATTACGCTTTGGATAAAGGCTGCCCGTAGCCATGCAACGGCACCTCACATCAAAGATTCTGTGGGGAAGAAGATGCTGCTTTGAAACTGGAGCATTGTTAACCGTGATGTAGAGGTTCCTTCCGGCTAAATCGGGTTGGATTATGTATCCCGCGATAGGCTTGCTGGCGAGTTTACGTTGCACTGTGATTTGAACCTCAGTTTTCCATGCCTCTGTGTTTTTGCCTTTGTCAATATGTCCCCAGCATCGGCTGCCACGGCCAGTGAGAGCAGCACCACTACGGTTCCAGAGGAGGACACAGAGGAAAGCCCCCGCGAGGAGGTGAGAGAAGAGAACCGCGTTGTATACCTTCAATTTTGCGCCTGCGGCTGCACGAGAGCGGCTAGGCGAATCGTGCAATTGGCAAAATAGTTGATATTCATATCACAGCTAAATCACCCATAACCTGAGCCCTAATCTGATTCAGAGATAGCGGCTCAATTACCCACGTATAATAACCGCATTACGCGCTGCAGCAATACGGTTTTTACCGTTTATCATGTAAATTATAAATAGCCTATAATTTTGACCATATTATTAATTCAATATGTTGTGTTAGCTGTGCGTGAGTTTTCGCTTGTTTTTGTCTCGTCTCCAGCCACTGTAAAACATCCCCGTTATATGGTCCCTTTCTGGTGGGTATCAAAATGATTGACAGCTCTCTGAGGAGATATCGTAATGACAGGCTATAGGCCACAACTCCTGTCAAGGCAAGGGAATATTAAAGCCCTTTAAATATTCATTTATACAGCAATAGTAACATTCTGGACGCATTTCACAAACTATTATTATTTGTAATTGCTACAATGAACCCTTGTTTTTATAGTGTCCTTCTGACCAGGGAACACTATTGTATAATTGTTTTTAACTGCTGGTGTTTTATATTTTGAGGATTTAATAGGGTTTATTATCAGTTGATAGGATGTGTCACTAACCATTTTAATATATTCATTAGCTTACATTCACAATTCCCGTTACACTTCTGGACTAAACATAAGACTGAAGAGCTGACAATTCCAATCAAGTAGTAGGTTTAAGTATCAAGATGTGCTAATGTTTAGTCAAACTTTTGTTTTAGTTGGGCATCTCGTCCATGAGCCTTTCTATTACACTAAATTATTTGTATGTACCACAGAGCCAGTCTTAACAAGAGAGAAGTGTCAGCTTGACAGAGACTCAATTGGGGGTAATTCCACGGTAACATAGTGATGCTGACACTCCGATTTTTCACTTTAAAATGTATGTAAAACAAAAACCAATGATTGCAAAATTAAACAATAAATACAACTCTTTGCACAAGGACTACCTTTAACAATTTCCACTGAACATTTGACAAAAACGCAATTTACTTGAAGAACAGTGCAGATGCAAAGTTTGGTAACAGAATGAGGGTTTGTGCTGTTGATGCCATCATTCTGTTACCAAACTTTGCATGTGCAACGTTTTCTGGTAATTTCACAAAATGGTTGTTTTATAACATATTGTACCCTATAAAAATAAGTAATTTACAAGTGGAAATGCCATGTCACAGGTAGTGTGAATGAAAGCTTGTCAATCTGACAGTGTGAACCCAGAGAAACCCTAAAGTAATCGGGTAGAAAGTGGGACTCTTCTTTACCCTCACTTTGTGCTTCATCAACACCATTTGTTGAACACACCTCTGGTGAAAATCAGACCACCTGAGAGTGTCATCATTATGGCTGTTTTCAGCTCCTACAGAATTCATTAGGAAGTAGGCATTATCCACAAAGAAGACATTATCCATGAAGTAGGCATTATCCACCCACACAGCAAGACAATCATTTTTCATATCATTATTTCATTGTATAGTATTAATTCAGCTGCCTCCATTTCCCCTAGCTTCACCATTTTACCATGAAGATTCCCACAGCTTTCATCAAATGAAGCTTAAAATGTCAGGCGAAATGACTGCAATGCCTTCCTAATAAAAAATATTCATCAAGTTACATCTAGAATTGACTGAAAAATGTCTGTACCTGCTATCCTCTAAGGTTTCCCAAACACTCTATAGCCTGTTTCTGCATTGTTGAGGCAAGTGGTCATGATCAATATACGATGTATTGATTTTTGCTATGCATGATATACATCGGACCAGAATAGATCATAAGACCAGATGGTATCTTTCCTCAGGCACCTCGAGATACTCAGAGCTTGAACATTCCCTACTGCCATAGGTAAGGGCAGGCATGCTGTATAGCACAATGTGAAACATTATCTGTTGGACACCAGGCAAATGCACAAAAATAGTAGAAGAAATAAAAGTATTTCCTTCAAATTAAAAGTCTAAAAGAAAATGTAGTGCAATATCCACTGTGCAAACACAATGTGTATCCCTTCAAAACTGTAGAATGTTAGATGAGTACCAAAGGACACCCCCATCCTCTACAATCAATCATGATCTCATGTCATGCTGCTTAAACTCATATTACTTTATGCTCAATTCAAAAAGAGGGCACAACAGCTCCATGCAACAGGAGCTGGAAAGTGTGTTATGTTAGATTGATTACGGTGCTGGCTAGAGTTTATCCACTGCTATTGAGTGAATAATATTCCATTGCAGTAGCATATCAACAGAAGGGGAAGTTCAGTGCTAAGCCCTCTGCCCTGTGGGGCGTCATGTTGACAGGGGGCATAGGGACCATGTCATGTGACAAGGTAGGGGGAGGATAATTATGGAGAAGGAACATCTATTATTTACTCAGTGCTGTCATGTTAGGAGCACGGCTTGCTCATTTGTTTTTCTGCTCACGACATATCAGAGATGGTCTTTTCTAAAAACCTGGAATATAGTTTGGCGAAAGCTGTATTTAAATCCCCAAAAAGGTTGTCTATACAGTACTATCCTGTATTATACACTGGGTGGTTCGAGCCATGAATGCTGATTGGGTGAAAGCTGTGGTATATCGTATACCATAGGTATGACAAAACATTTATTTTTACTGTTCTAATTACATTGGTAACCAGTTTATAATAGCAATAAGGCACCTCAGGGTTTGTGGTATAATATATTCCACGGTTAAGGTCTGTATTCAGGCACTCTGCATTGCTTCGTGCATAAGAACCACACCCCCTCGTGCCTTATTGCATAAATAACCTATGCAACGAAAAATAACCATTGAAGCATGATGCCTCCTCTTCATAGCTGGTTGCAATGTCCTGCCTACCCTCTGTAGGCTACTGTTTAGTTCCAACAAATTAATCCACTGCCAAAAGTATCACCCCATGATGTCCAGGCAGCGAGCCTCCTGTACTATACACCATTAAGCCAATCAATCTCTGCCCCCTGTGTGATGACTGATATGCAAATGTAGGAATGGACTGCGCTATAATCCAACCATCCTGAGGCTTTTGGATCCCTTTCCAAGCGTGTGGGCAGGCTGCACTCCCATAAGGCGTGACCAGCTCCTGATGCAGGCACTGGAGCTTGCGGTGCCCTGGGGTGGAAAAGGTACCACCAGCTTCATTGTGCCTGGATGAAATGGCTGCATGATTTCTTCTGGATGGTTTGCTCTCTTAACGGTTCACAATTTTGGAATCCAAAGTGTTTTAGATATCTGTTTAAATAAATACTATTTATACGAGTAAAACATTATTTTGTAGCTAATATAGCTAATTTCACTTGTATTATGCTATTGTATATTTGATCAGAAGACTCCTATATACACAAACATAGGGCCATAAAGTGTGAGTGCTTCACACTCATTTGAAGTTGCTGGTAGTATCTGTGAGATACTTCATGGCGACAAACGCATTACATGTTTTCTCAATGGCCTGGAATGGAAACAAGCAGATTCTCATGAAAAGGTTAAGAGTTCAGATGAAGTGTGTGAGCCTTTTGATCTTAACAAGCAAAGACATTTACATTTACATTTAAGTCATTTAGCAGACGCTCTTATCCAGAGCGACTTACAAATTGGTGCATTCACCTTATGACATCCAGTGGAACAGCCACTTTACAATAGTGCATCTAAATCTTTTAAGGGGGTGAGAAGGATTACTTTATCCTATCCTAGGTATTCCTTAAAGAGGTGGGGTTTCAGGTGTCTCCGGAAGGTGGTGATTGACTCCGCTGTCCTGGCGTCGTGAGGGAGTTTGTTCCACCATTGGGGGGCCAGAGCAGCTAACAGTTTTGACTGGGCTGAGCGGGAACTGTACTTCCTCAGTGGTAGGGAGGCGAGCAGGCCAGAGGTGGATGAACGCAGTGCCCTTGTTTGGGTGTAGGGCCTGATCAGAGCCTGGAGGTACTGAGGTGCCGTTCCCCTCACAGCTCCGTAGGCAAGCACCATGGTCTTGTAGCGGATGCGAGCTTCAACTGGAAGCCAGTGGAGAGAGCGGAGGAGCGGGGTGACGTGAGAGAACTTGGGAAGATTGAACACCAGACCAGACACCAGACATGATCAAGCAGCTCTCTGCTTAGGCATAAGATACGTTAATGCACTTAGAATGCGGACTATTTCTCTAAATATTTCATGTGTTGCAAAGAGCAGGTGCTTTTAGTGTTTCTATAGAGTTATTTCAAAGATAGCTATTATTTAAAAAATCCATTGATTCATTCTCATCAGGTATTTTAAATGTATTTTGTCCACAATGCTTGCAGGTATGTTTTCACAGACTCAGATTGGTATTTTCTCTCTCTGTTTCCCTCTGTGCAGCAGCGGCCCCTGAAGCAGTCACTCAGTAAATCCCTGTGCAGGGAGAGCCACTGGAAATGCCTGATCCTGTCCCTGCTCATGTACGGCTGCGTGGGGGCCATGACCTGGTGCCACGTGACCAAGGTGACGCGCCTCTCTTTCGACAGTGCCTACAAGGTCAAGTCCATGATGTACCACGAAAGCCCCTGCTCCAACGGTTACATCTACATCCCTGTGGCCTTCATGGTCATGCTCTACGTGGTCTACCTGGTGGAGTGCTGGCACTGCCACACCCACAACCAGCTACAGCACAAGGTGAACGTGGAGAGTGTGGGAGAGCGTGTCGGGCGCATGCAGCAGGCCACGCCCTGCATCTGGTGGAAGGCCATCAGCTACCACTATGTGCGGCGGACACGACAGGTAACACGCTACCGTAACGGAGACGCATACACCACCACGCAGGTGTACCACGAGCGCGTCAACACGCATGTGGCCGAGGCGGAGTTCGACTACAGCAACTGTGGTGTGAAGGACATATCCAAGCAGCTGCAGGGCCTAGACTGCTTCCCTGTCACAAAGCTGAGGTTCACCAAGTGCTTTAGCTTCGCCAACGTGGAGTCGGAGAACGCCTACCTGACTCAGCGGGCCCGCTTCTTCACTGAGAATGAGGGCCTGGACGACTACATGGAGGCCCGCGAGGGAATGCACCTGAAGAATGTAGACTTTAAGGAGTACATGATTGCCTTCTCGGATCCGGACCACCTGCCTTGGTACGTGTCCAACTACGTGTTCTGGACAGCCGCCGCTTTCACCTTCTCCTGGCCGCTGCGCGCGCTAACCGAGTACCGCACGGCCTACGTCCATTACCACGTGGAGAAGTTGTTCGGCTTCGATTATGTCCCTGTCACACCATCTGAGGAGCGACCATACTGCCGCCACATCCCTCGGGTCAACACCATCGACAGCACCGAGTTGGAGTGGCACATCCGCTCCAACCAGCAGCTGGTGCCCAGCTATTCAGAGGCTGTACTCATGGACCTGGCTCAGCTCTCGTCAGGTGGCGGCGGCAATGCCAACACCTACTCAGTGTGCGGCGGCTACGGCAGCTATCGGCATAACTGCGAGCGCTGCCACCGCACAATCAGCAGCTCGTCCATCTTCTCGCGCAGCGCCCTGAGCATCTGCACTGGGACTAGCCCGCGCATCCCCTTCAGCGGCAGCCGCTTCTCGCTATCGCGGCTGTACGGATCACGGCGCAGCTGCCTGTGGCGGAGCAGCGGCAGCCTCAACGAGACATCGTGCCCCACAGAGAGCACGCGCTGCCTGACACCGTCGGGCCAGCTGACTAGCGAGGAGAATCCGCCGGACTACCAGGACGCGCTCTACTTCCCTGTGCTCATCGTGCACCGCAACGAGGGCTGCCTGAACCACTCGCTGCACAGGAATGGATCCTGCGTGGAGACCTTTATATGACGCAGCACTGGGCCTCCCAGTCCAGACCTGAACAAGGAATGTAATGTTACTGTCCTTTCTCTGGGAGGACACTGACTGGATAATGAACCTTCCTTTTGGATCTTTTTTTCCTCTCCATTAGACCACATGACACACCAGTGGCATTCCGGAACCCTTCCAGACCTCTTCCAACACTGTTTATCAAAGACAGTACTGAGTTAAATGCACACTTTGCAGCCCAGCTCATCTCACATGAGATGCCCTCCAGTGATATGTTCATCATAGTAAGTAATAGACTATGTAACTATCTCAAAGCATGTATGAAAAAAACACATTCATAGGCAAAATCAGACAGTCTGCGACAAATGGACATAATGATCTGAGAATGATATTTGGAACGGACATATGTTGCGCGGAATGCACACCACCACCATTCTGGACCAATCACAATGCTCTGTTCATATCAGTTTGTGTTTCCTTAACCAAAGTGTCATGTTAGCTTCCACACTATCTATAAATAGAGAACATGAAAAAGCAAAGTACACTAACAGACATTTGGCCAGAGAATAAACTCCACCTTAAATCGTAGTGCATTTTGCTGTTGTCATAACCAGGTAGAAAAGAACTTCAATTGGAACATCTGTTTTCAAAGTTGGATAAAATGTGTTATTTTGTAAGAGTCTTAGAAAGGATGTCTTGTGACTGAAAATCCCCAACACAGCTCAATACAGCTCAAGACAGCTCAATGGTAGAGGCCTCCAACACAGCTCGACTAGAGGCCTTCATTGGAGATGACTCATAAGTGGGGCATGAGTTTAAGGAACATAAACATGATTTATTCAAGCCTTAGAGAGCAATTTGGAGATGGGAAGGAAAACCATGATGCCACATTAAATAATTGAGAGCAAGAAAAGTTTAAAACATCTGACTTATTTTTCTAGTAAATGCATTACTGGATAATTTAAATTGTGTTGCAGATATCAAAGTAAATTCATACAGTCCATAATTTGTTTCCCCTCTAGCTCATGGTTCTCAATGAAAAGCCTTAGACGCAGATCTACATTTTTTATTAAAACATTACAATTTTAAACACATTTGGGGCTATGTGATGGTGTAGTTGTTTGTTTTGAGGCCAACAAGAGATCTTGTTAAGAAATTAATGTTATTTCAAGATAATGATGATGAGAGATACAGCAGTTACAACATCCAGTTAATTAGCAACGGGAATCAAATATCACAGGATGCAATAACATTCCCACTTCCTGACCCTCTAAATATAGTAACATAGTCAGATCCATGAATAATTTAGATCAGGAGGACTAAATGGTACAAACACTTCAAACTGAATCCATGAGAGAAGTCTTTCATCGCATAATTTTCCTTACTGTCAAAAGGACTGTCACTCTTCACTACATGTTAATGCATTTCTGATTGACTTAATACATACAACATCAATGTGCTTATATCATGTCAGCTCAGCTGTCAATAATAACCTCAGCATTGCATATCTCCTATTTCCAATTAATATTTGAACACAAAATTATTATTAATTACTCTATGAACAATCATTTCCTTCAAACTACCTCTTCTTTGTTTTTGTGATTTAAGTGCCTGACTGTGGGTGCTTTAAAGTTTGGCTTAAAACCACACCTAAACCACATAGCACACCTACCAATTCATCCAAAACTACACCTTAACAACATACTGTAGCTCACCTACCCATTCATCCAACCAACCAACCAACCAACCAACCAACCAACCAACCAACCAGAAATACAAAGGCAGCAACAGAGCAACTCAACTTTCACTGCATCTCTTCTAAGTAGCAATATACTGATGAGACAGGACATTTAATTGAGGCTGGCACCAATGATCAGGCCCTGAAAACTTCAAAATGTGCTTTGTCTATTGTCAGAAAAAGTAGGTTTAAAAGCAAGACCAAGTGCTGATTCTGATGACGCCTATCAGAAACAGCCATCACAGAGACCCAAAATAGACTGAGGGCTGTGTTCAAACACTGATAATGTCAGCTTTAGTAATAAACCAGGAGGATTTTTGAAGATATGAGAATAAACATGATCACAACTGAACAAATGTTCTATGTACTAATGGCTTATTTCCACTAGCAAAGTCTCAAAGCAAGGTAAGGTAAATTTAAAAATAAGTTCAATAAAAGTGTAGAATTCACACCTAGGACCAATCACTTATAAAGTACACAGAAAGGGTGCCCAGCTCATGAAGTGAAAAATCCAACCCACTTCTCCCAGTCCACTGAAATATACACACACATTTTGTAAATAACTCTTTAAATGATTTTGAAGGTAGCGGTCAAAGGGCTTTGTTGTTGTGATCAAACTAAAGCTAACCCTAGTAGCTGGAGTCAATATGGCCCGGGATAAGAGCTAAGCTGACAGCTAGCCAGTCACTTCTGGCCCAGAGGCCTCTGCTATTTAACAGAAAACAACTCTGATGAATTCAGGGTGACGGCAGAGCTCAGTAATCTATGCCCAGGACTCATACTTACAATTCACACATTGTTATTAGATCTATATACACAAAGGATAGATAGGCCTTTCTCCATTTTATGTATCCTACTGACCTCAGATTCCCGTTCTTATCTCAGAAATGACTAGCATTATTGACTGATGTGGATATGTGATTGAATTGACTGTAAACATTGGATTGACCACTTAATAATCCAATGCTGTCAAAAATAAACTCATTCTGCTCATTCTGAAAAAACATACACCTATTTTGTGAAATCCGCTGATCATCCCACAAACAAAAATTGCATTAACAATATACTGGTAGATCTCTAGCAGAGAGTGTAATAGCATTTCTTTCTCTTGATGCGTTTCTTCCTTGCACCCTACTACCTTTATAACGTCACTTGCCACTGGCCATTTTAGGGAACTAGATGAGAAGCAATTAAAGGAAGTTGTTCAACCTCAATCCCATTTTCTCGACAATAAACCAAAAAACACTTTAGCTATACAATAAAGCAGCAAACAAAAAATACACACCAGTCATAACCACAAGACACTGAGTCCTGTCATGTTTAGTTGTGGCTCACCTCATCTAAAGCGCATCTATGCAACCCCCATAACCAACTCAGGAGTGTAGTCAGGATATCCACCTTACATTTGTCATAAATTCTACCCCTTAACCTTTTCTTATTATCCCTGTCAGCTGACTTGACAGTGCTGTTTGATTTGTTTTCCAGATAGGTGGCTATGAGGATGCACTTAAGTGCCCATATTCACAGTCTCAGAGTAGGAGTGCTGATATAGAATCATTTTTGCCTTTCAGATCATAATGAAAAGGGGGAGACCTGATCCTAGATCAACACTCCTAGGTCTCGGTCTGCTCTGCAGTTCCTTAAAGTGTCAGAGGCTTTGACCGTGTGTATCAACTGAAACGAATGGTGTCCTTTATGGGGTTTTAATCACGGCATGTGACACAGCTCTGTAACCATACTGATGCTCCTATAGCAGATGATAGAAGGTTATTATAACCTAGCTGGAGGTCACGCACGTCATGGGAAGCACAGTTCACTCAGTCACAGAATGCCCTCTTAATTTAGATCACTCCTATTATGTCTGGGATGGGCTGAAGTTTGGAAACAGCAGATAGTGAAGCCCCAGAGTTTTAGACTTCAACAATGGTCAAAAAAAGTGATACCGGCATTACATGACAGACTCAATAGTCCATTGCTCACTGACCAGCCTCTCACTAATAGAAAAAAAAGTTAATTTAATGTAGATAAAACAGTTATATCAGATGGCGTCACTGTGATATGTAATTGTGTACAAATAAAAGTGTTTAACAGTGCTATGTTTACTAACCATAAAACAATAAATAGTATACAAGTACAGCAAACCAAGGTTATCAAACTGAGTTTTTTTAATAACAATTCAAAAAACTGAAAATCTTTTCCTACCACAGACTGTTAACTTCGAACCCTTTATCCTAATGTAACATAGAACTAGGCTTGCAAAATTCCGGTAACTTTCCCCAAAATCCCAGTTGGTAAATTCCCAGAAACAGGAGGGCATAACCAGGAAATCCTGAATCTTCCAACCAGGATTTCTGAAAGACCTGGGAATTTTGAGAAAGTTAGCGGAATTTTGCAACCCTACATGGAACCCTCTATTGTGTGTACAAAGTGGAGTAATACCTTATAATACTGTATGTACTCTCACACCCGGAATGCTTTTGGGGTTCCTCTTTTTATAATGTTGTGTATAATTTTGTGGCTTAAAACAGGATTGCAGGAGAACGATTTTGTACTGTAAGTAATACAGAGATTGTAGGTTAGGACTGTCGTCGTGTTTCTTGTGCTTAGTCGATTGTGTCACCAGTAAATGCATAAAATGTGGTGTTTTATTAAACACTGCTAATCCTCAAATGTACTCGACAACAGGGAAGTGTTTCGGGTTTTCAGATCAACAATCGACACATTTCTATATAAAATGGTGTTGTACAAGGAAAATGAATCTTGTAAATACAGTACAATTTCAATTGCAGACCCTGCAGCCAATCTGATGCTGTATGAGATATACACTTACTTTGCAATGGCAGAGCACTGTTGATTATTTCCTTCAACGTTATTGGTATGTTTTAACACTCTTTCTTGATAGGGGAAAGGCTGGAAGAGATAACACATTTTTGTATGGAGGTCAAAGCCACAGATTTGAGTGCAGACAACCTTTTACATAAGGAAGCCAACCGCTGACTTATTTGATCAATATTCCACTATCTTAGACTGTCATTCAGGCTAGTTACATTGGTTGCGTCCCAAATGGCACCCTATTTCCTATGTGGTGCTCTACTTTCAAACATATCCCTCTGGGTTTAAAGATCTATGTGTCTGGGCCTTGGTCAAAAGTAGTACACTCTAGGGAATAGAGTGCCATTTGAGAGACACATATTGTGTTAAGTTTATTCTGACCATACTGAGAACATTGCTCTGCCTGCATTATTCTTACTCTCTCAATGTCATAGATTGCTGGTCCTTGTAGCAAGAGCTACAGTCAGGAAACATGTTTTGTACTGCCTAGGAAAGGTGGATCACAGGTTGAGTGTGTGACTACTAAATAATAAACATAGGGCAAGTCTGCATGTACAGTTGAAGTCAGAAGTTTACATACACCTTAGCCAAATACATTTAAACTCAGTTTTTCACAATTCCTGACATTTAATCCTAATAAAAATTCCCTGTCTTAGGTCAGTTAGGATCACCATTTTATTTTAAGAATGTGAAATGTCAGTATAATAGTAGAGATGATTTATTTCAGCTTTTATTTCTTTCTTAACATTCCCAGTGGGTCAGAAGTTTACATACACTCAATTAGTACTTGGTAGCATTGCCTTTAAATTGTGTCAAACGTTTCGGGTAGCCTTCCACAAGCTTCCCACAATAAGTTGGGTGAATTGTGGCCCATTCCTCCTGACAGAACTGGTGTAACTGAGTCAGGTTTGTAGGCCTCCTTGCTCACACATGCTTTTTCAGTTCTGCCCACAAATTTTCTATAGGATTGAGGTCAGGGCTTTGTTATGGCCATACCAATACCTTGACTTTGTTGTCCTTGAGCCATTTTGCCACAACTTTGGAAGTATGCTTGGGGTCATTGTCCATTTGGAAGACCCATTTGCGACCAAGCTTCAACTTCCTGACTGATGTCTTGAGATGTTGCTTCAATATATCCACATACTGTTTGTTCCTCATGATGCTCTCTATTTTGTAAAGTGCACCAGTCTCTCCTGCAGCAAAGGACCCCCACAACATGATGCTGCCACCCCCGTGCTTCATAGTTGGCATGGTGTTCTTCGGCTTGCAAGCCTCCCCCTTTTTCCTCCAAACAGAACGACGGTCATTATGGCCAAACAGTTATATTTTTCTTTCATCAGACCAGAGGACATTTCTCGAAAAAGTACAATCTTCGTCCCCATGTGCAGTTGCAAACCGAAGTCTGGCTTTTTTATGGTGGTTTTGGAGTTGTGGCTTCTTCCTTGCCGAGCGGCCTTTCAGGTTATGTCGATATAGGACTCGTTTTACTGTGGATATAGATTGTTTTGTACCTGTTTCCTCCAGCATCTTCACAAGGTCCTTTGCTGTTGTTCTGGGATTGATTAGCACTTTTCACACCAAAGTACGTTCATCTCTAGGAGACAGAACGCATCTCCTTCCTGAGCGGTACGACGGCTGCGTGGTCCCATGGTGTTTATACTTTCGTACTATTGTTTGTACAGATGAACGTGGTACCTTCAGGCATTTGGAAATTGCTCCCAAGGATGAACCAGACTTGTGGAGGTCCACAATTTTTTTTCTGAGGTCTTGGCTGATTTCTTTTGATTTTCCCATGATGTCAAGCAAAGAGGCAGTGAGTTTGAAGGAAGGCATTGAAATCCATCCACAGGTACACCTCCAATTGACTCAAATGATGTCAATCAGCCTATCAGAAACTTCTAAAGCCATGACATCCTTTTCTGGAATTTTCCAAGCTGTTTAAAGGCACAGTCAACTTAGTGTATGTAAACTTCTGACCTACTGGAATTGTAATACAGTGAATTATAAGTGAAATAATCTGTCTGTAAACAATTGTTGGAAAAATTACTTCTGTCATGCACAAAGTAGATGTCCAAACCGACCTGCCAAAACTATAGTTTGTTAATTAACAAGTGGAGTGGAAGAAAAACAAGTTTTAATGACTCCAACCTAAGTGTATGTAAACTTCTGACTTCAACTGTATATTGACACTATCACAATGTTGCCTTGATGTTGCATAATACAGTTACAATGACCGCAAACCAAATCTGTGTATCAAAAGTGAAAAAAGGCTAACTCAATAAAACAGCTTGTGAAATTGTTGAAACATAATGTGTCTTTTTACATACGACATATAACATGTACACACTGAAACCCATGTGGTAGAAGAATATAAAGCCTATATTTACCAGTATATCCAACTTTCAAACCTAATTTATATCCTATTATAAACTAGGTGGTTCAAGCCCTGAATGCTAATTGGCTGACAGCCGTGGTATACCACGAGTATGACAAAACATTTATTTTTACAGCTCTAATTATGTTGGTAACCCATTTATAATAGCAATACGGTATCTTGGGGGTTTGTGGTATCTGACCAATATACCACAGCTAAGGGCTGTATCCAGGCACTGCGCGTTGCGTCGTACCCATGAACAGCCCTTATTGGCCATATACCACACCCCCTTGGGCCTTATTCCTTAAATATATAACTCCACTTTGTACATTTACTAAACAGTGAATACAAACAATGAGTAGCCTACATACAGTGAAGGTGCCCCATAGCTCAGTGGTGGATCTCAACAACCTGAAGTCATCCCAGAATAACATCTATGTCAGTATTCATCCCTGACCTTCGGACCAAGCCCATTTATTACATCCTAATAAACTGGGGTTATTTTCCATGGGCCAAATGTACAGTGGTGTAGCCTATTTAGCTCAATTCTGATTTCAGTGGTAACACATTATAGACATCGCTACATTTAACAACTTTGCAGATATGAAACAAATAGTAGGCATCCTGTCTAGAATATATGACAAAGTGGCACTTTGGTGAACACAAATGGGCTGTATGTTTATATGAATGAATGAAAATGTATTTTCATGTCAAGTCGCCAGCTGGCAACCCATCCCCCAATGGGATTAATTGACACATAAACAAACATTACAATAATTCACTGTGATAATTCAGTGATGATTCTTCTTCCTTGTATTTAATAATGCTCTGAGGTTTAGGCTAGGTTCTCATCTGTGTTGTGTTTCCTGTGTGCTTGGTTCCGATTGTTGCGTACCACCTGGCTGATGCAGTAGTCGCTCTCCTGGCCCACCTCTGTCAGGCGGATATCACACTCCACCATGCTGCTGTTGTGACACATGCCCTCTTCCAACACTTTACCACCATCCTGAATGAACACACACAAAACACAATGCACACGGCAGTTGGTTAATACACCACAGATATTGTATGATGCCAAAGGCATCATCATCACCACAGTTTTTGCTCAGCACTGAAAGTGCGCCATCTTGAAAAGCTGACATATTACAATCCTAAAAAAGTGTCTAACAGTGGACTAACACTAAAATAGAGTTTATTTGAGTCAGATTTTCACTTAGTCTCCCACTGACATAAGTGCATTAAGTGGGAGTTAGGATTCTCACACTGCCTGGCATCACACCGTAATCTCAGTCTGGAGAAACTTGGAACAGCTGGGGTTAAGGCTACATAGTATGTAATAGGACATGAAGGATGGTTTCAGTCATTGAAACCACTGGCTGAATTTACTGTGGGCTGCGGTGTCATACAAGGCCTCTCCAATGGCCTATTGTACTGTCAACAGTGTTTTATTGTCATGTCTGAGACAAGCGTTTTTCTATTTCAGCGTACACTATACCAAGGTCAGACAGAAATTTTGATGTACGTGACAGTTTTGCTATGCGGGTGATTTTTCACCCTGTGCACTCCAGTTCCACTTCCTGGGATGAACCTGACATCTGAAAGGGGAAGCTGCACATGAGAGAGGGAACAATACATCCCATTGGAAAACAACTCCTACTTAGCTTTCCATTATTGTGTATTTCTGGCATGCATATGAATAATTGAAGATGCAAACAGCTTGGATTGTAGAGCTAACATTTGCCTGTTTACTTTCCCATTGGAACCCAGTCTGTATAAAATGCCCTCTCTTTGTTGCATGTTTGATCCGTTATTTGTAGTTGTTGAACTATAGTACCACCTGAAAGGTGTTAGCAGCAGATATAACGTGGATGCTTCGTTATGCCTACCATATTACAACTTGACTTACTGTTAAATTAGTGACAATTGTTAAATGTTGAATCAGTAATGTGTTTCACTGAATCTAAAGCTGAATGATCTAAAACAAAACAATGCCAACCTTTAAAACAGTACAGTACTATACAACAGCAGACAGATCATACGATGTAGTTTGTGTCTGAGGTAAGTGCCAGCACTCACCATACCCAGCCTGTTACAGGACAGGTTGATGCTCCTAAGCGTATTATTCTGGACCAGGACTTGGGATAGGACCGTGGCTGTGGGCTCTGTCATTTCGTTGCCTCCCAGGTGCAGCCATTTCAGGGTGCGGTTCTTCAGCAGGGCCTGGGCGATGGCCTGGCCACCTTCGTCCCCCAGCCGGTTCAGACGCAGGTTGAGGGACAGCAGGCTGGAGTTCTTGGCCAGGGCATAGGCTATAGCCTGGGCCCCCAGCCCCCGAATGTTGTTGTCGTAGACAGTGAGTCTCTCCAGCTTACTCCTGGTTAGTTTCATTTCATTTTCAATAATTACAGGAGAAAATGTGATAAAAGGGAAGGATGAAATAGTATGAAAAAATGTATCAAAATAAAGTTGAATGAAAATATGTAAATCATTATTTTTTTATGTTGGAAACCCGTTGTATAAAAGTGATAATACCCTCGAAGCCGGTGTTTGGATAATATATTGGCACTGTTTGCCGGACCTCAACTTCATCTTGGGCCTAACAACACCAGTGCCATTATATCCTCCTAACACTGGCTTCTCTGGCATTATCACTTAAAGGGAACACGTGCAGGTGAGGTAGGCAACCTGACAAAATCACACCTGTTGAGCAGCTTGCCGATGGCCCGGGCGCCCCGGTCCCCGATGAGGTTGTGGGAGAGGTTGAGCTCCCTGAGGGACGGGTGGTCCAGGAGGTTGTTCACAAGCTGACGACACTTCTCGTCATCCACTTTGCTTTGGTGGATCCTCAGCACCTGCGGCAATAGCATAGTATGTGGCGGGTAGATCTACGTGTTAAAAAATATATATAAAACAGCAAGCTGGAATCAAATGTCATTCTTTATATATAAATATTATAATATATAAAACAGCACTCTTGAATCAAATGTCATTCTTTCCTCTGATAGAACAAAATGTGATGCTGTGGGCTATTATCTTTTAACAGTTTTGCTCAATTCATTCTAATCAACCTAGCAATTACGACACAGCCCTCACTATTGTCATTGGTTGCACTAATTTAACTGTTGGTCTACATAACCTGGTTCAAGCATTCATGATGCAGTGATGTCAAGACCTTGGTGTTTTTTTACCCAATAAATGACTGGGAGGATATACAATATGGATTGTGCGACTCTCTTTGTTTTTATAGCTTAGTTTATTTTCCATTAGTCAGCACCTCTACATTAAATCATTTTCTCTGGGTGTGCACCAGCTCATGCTTTTTATGTGGTATTATATTATGCCAAGTAGCCAAGAAGCAATGAATCCCTGTGCTGTGCTTGTATGACAGTTGTGTCATACAAGGAAAGGTGTTTAGGGTTTCAGCCTCAGGTATTGTTGTACTTCCTTTGATGTAAGTAGAGAATTATAATACTTCTGTGATACTGCAGTTAGTTTCACCTCATTTGAAACAGAATCTTTGTTACTGATGCTTACTGAGGAAGTGTATGACACAGAGCAGAAAAGAAATGCCCCAGACAACCTGACTCCATCTTGTATAGGAAAGCAGAGCAACAAAGCCAAAGGGCACCATGCCAGTGAACACTGAGAGGGAGTCGATCGATACTCACCCTCAAGGTCTTACAGGACTTCAAGGCCTTGGCCAGAGACTCGCAGTCGCGGAAGGTGAACTCAAAGAGGTTCCACTCAAAGTTCATGCCGCATCCCTTGACCCGGTAGACCACGTGAAACTCCTCCAGATGGCTCAGCTTGTCCAGCAGGATGCAAAAGTCAAAGTGATCCATGGATGGCCCATCCATGCCCATGTCGCTGGCCGAGTCCGAGTTGTCATCGTCCTCTGACTTCTGGGGTTCCTTGATTGGCGGCATCAGCTGTGAGATGTCCAGCCTCTTCACGTAGTTCCGACACAGAGGCACCATGCCCAGCACCGTCTTGGGGTCAGTGGCATCAGGAATGTAGAGCTCGATGATGTTCTCCAGGTGCCTCTCAAAGAACATGCGCTTCCAGCTGTGGCCGTATGAGGAGACGTCACACAGGCCCCAGCGCTGTTTGCAGCAGCGCTTCCAGTAGCCGTCGTCGCTGATCAGGTTGGCAGTCACCTGCAGGGGCAGGGACGGAGAGAGCCTCTCCAGGACATAGTCTTTGTGCCTGGGAAGAAGTTCTTCGAGGATGGGCTTCTCTGTGACCAAGATATAGAGGTTGAATTATGTGATCAAATAAACAACGACTTGATTCATTGACTGAATAAATAACGTAGAACATATATAATAAAACATACCCTGAAAGTTTCTCACTATGTGTTGCAGGCAGAGGTTGGATAAAAGGGGCACTACAGTGAGGGACCACTCTGGATCTTCTGCAATGATCCTGCGCATCTTCCTGGGGTCTGCAGCCAAGTTGAGTTTTGCTACTGGGGGATACATGCCAGCCCCAGGAGACTTGGACATGGTTGCAGTCATGCTTGGGAATTTTGGGGGGAATTACCTGTTCAATATAAGAACAGAGTTTAACCTGAGAGAATTCTCTAAATGCAATGTTATAGTTTGCAAATAAACCATAGTCAAATATAGTATTACTGCCACATTCATTAAAAAAATATCACAAACACTTTTGAGCAGGGATTCTGTAACTTGTTAGGCCCTATCTATCTAGCTACCTTGAACTAATGCTGGCATTATCAGCCCTTCCAAACATGAGAGCTAAGGTTGGCCTAACTAAATTAGTAACTTATCAGCCAGCTAACGTTAGCTAGCTAAGTTACTTGACATAGCAGGATAGTTAACTTTTGCTAACCGCTGCAAAGCATAGCTACCCAAATGCTGCAAATTCTCTATTTATCTGATAACGAGTGCACATGTTAGCTAGCTAGCTTACCTTGTTTTGCCTTTGCTCGACCAACGTTGCCGTGGTTACAAACAAGCACACTTGTTCGAGGGAGAAACGCCCCGGGTGGGAAGTGGTTTCCACTAGAATCCACAGCCACAAAGACAAAATTGGCTATATCGCAAAAATGTATGAAAAAACAGTTATGTCTAGAGTTAGGCATACGTTTAGCAGTGTCGTTATGGTTAGGTTTCACATTGAATTTTAAGAATATAAATTGTAGAAGTAGGCAGAGTTTAGCCATAATTAATAGTTTGTTGCATCAGGACAGTCAAGCAGGGACAATCTGGTAATTTAGTTGCAATGCGCGTAATACCTCCATATACTGACTGAGTGCATGAATGTTTACCTATTATTTTATTATTTCCAGAACCAGAATTATGCATAATTGTTTTACTTCAACATAAAGCCAAACAAATCACAATTCTTAGGGGTGACCAACATTTATGCAGTAGCCGCAGATGTCCCTCAGATGTCCCTCCTGTTTCTCTGTTCCCCAGGAGTCAGCAGCCAAAAAGAGTTTGCTTACATGTGTATAATTTATATTTCCATAAAACATTTGAAATTGGTGGTAGTTATCAGGGGTAGAAAAACCAGTGTAAGATGTTGATACCATGTTGATACCATGTTACCCTACAACCCCAACCCACATCCTTAATGAATGTAGCCAGTAGATAGACACAATAATTATCATTAATTTTATTGACCTGTCTGTTTTATGAAATCAACAATGAGTGGGTGTCATGATTCCCAATTCATGTACATATAATGCATTCACAAAAAGTGTACAATCCCAATCTCAGTAGTTGGGCAAAATGTAATTCAAAATAAAATCTTGTTAGTTTGGCTTAGATAGCTGTAGACAACAGTATTTTCCAGTGTTTCCCCTGCCACAACGGGTTACTGTAGCTGGAGGTCAGTTGATTTCCTGTGGAAGTGAATAACCCAGCCATGTTGGGTGCTGTCAACGGCAACCAAGTAGTGTCCATGGGACCTGCTAAAAGAAGAGAAAACCGCAACTTCAAGATCTTACTCTCAGGGTAGTAACACCAAAGCAACACAATACCAGTGAGCAGGAACAATGTCTCAATTCAATTAATAGTATAAAGCTGACATGCAGCGTGCCTTTGTCTGAGAATGTAATGTCATGACTGATGATAAACTGTGGACAAAGTGTCATGTATTGACAGAAAGTGAACAGCGCGAGCTGCTCACACACTATATTTGTTACGTCTGGAACATATTGTGGCACCTGGTCGTTGACCTTGGATATCTTGGTGAGTTTGATCATAGGAAGGAAGTGGGCCTGCCTCGGAATAAAAGGGGTACCTCAGGCCATCAGTCTTAGACACTTAGTGTGTATGCGGTCACACTTATAACCACAAGGAAGGCAGTGGACACCATCCAGACAGCACACGCTCTAGGAAACAGCAATATACAAGTTAATGTTTTGATGTTACACATTTTAAGTAGAAATGTTTAATTAACAATGCTGTTTATAGAAATATGACTAACTTTACTGAGTAGTTACTAATGTAAGTAGAACGTAACAAGCATTAATTACATAGTAGCCTAATAACAAAACTGAATAACGACAATATATTTTTACAATATATATTTATCCTGTTATCCAAGATGTAAAGTTACAGTAGACCAGGGGTCTCAAATTACCGGCCTGCGGGGCCCAGATTCACAAAACACGCAAAACCGCCTTACGCAAAAAAACATGTAATGACCTTGGTTATATCTAAGATATAAAATACTTTTATCCGTAGGTTATTTTCAATATGCTACCACCTTTAATAACATAAATGGCAACAAACAAACAACATGCGACTGAATCCTATGTAGCCATGTCCTCCTCCCCAAAAAATGTCAGTTAAGAATACATTTCTTCTTAAGAAGGTTTTGTGAATCTGGGCCCTGTGGGCCAAATGCTGTCCTCTGGACTTTGGGGAAGAAGATCAAATGTGGCCCGAAGGCAAAATTAGTTTGAGACCCCTGAACTAGACCATGAAGCAAACATACAAGCAGAAAGACTACTCACAGAAGAAAATGGACAGCAGCTCCACCCGCCCTCGGGGTGACGGCAGCAGGGCAGATATTTGAGCAATCACAGTGCACCATAGAGACAGAGCTCTACACTGCTGCAGAATTGCTGCAGCATTGCTCTGGGATGATATCAGACTCAAGTGGGGGAGAGACAGGAGAGCGTGGTTCCTCTGCAGCCACCTTGTTCAGCATGGGCACACTGCTCTATGGTTGGTAATATTTCGCACACATCTGTTCTGTGGTGTTGCAGCTGTATCCGGACAGGCAACAGTGGGTTATGTTAGAGCAACACTACTTACAAACACACTGCCTAGGAAAAATAAAAGTTATGAGGTGATCTGTGAATACCTTGTAATTCATATGTAATGAATCTCTAATATCTCTCAGTGAGGTCTGATGAGGGTCTTCGTTCTATACTAGTGGTGTCAAATTTGTTTCGTACTCATTCAGGGAAGGGACAGCAGGCGTATCCTCCATTGGTCATACAGCAGGTTGACTGATCAGAGCAGACCCTGCCACCACTAACACCAATGCAGCAATATTCCACATCCAAGGACAGAGAATAAAGTGTTATAGAAGCATTGTTTAATATGCCAAGATTGAAATTAATTATATTGTGACATACTGAATTATTTCAAACTGCAGTTTCACTTACCAGGTAAGGTAAGCCTATGAAACAACTCCTCAAACAACGTAAAGGGCGACTCCTCAAACAAACGTAAATAAACAACGTTAAGGCAGACTCCTCAAACAACGTAAAGGGCGACTCCTCAAACAACGTAAATAAACAACGTAAAGGGCGACTCCTCAAACAACGTAAATAAACAACGTAAAGGGCAGACTCCTCAAACAACGTAAATAAACAACGTTAAGGCAGACTCCTCAAACAACGTAAAGGGTGACTCCTCAAACAACGTAAAGGGTGACTCCTCAAACAACGTAAAGGGTGACTCCTCAAACAACGTAAAGGGTGACTCCTCAAACAACGTAAAGGGTGACTCCTCAAACAACGCAATTAAACAATGTAATTAAGCAACGTAAAGGGCGACTCCTCAAACAACGTAAATAAATAACGTTAAGGCAGACTCCTCAAACAACGTAAATAAACAACGTTAAGGCAGACTCCTCAAATAACGTAAAGGGTAACCCCTCAAAAACAACATCTTTCTATGCTGCATAGTAGATTTAATCTAACCACTTTTAATAAGGACCTAACTGGCCTAACCTGATGTCAATGATACTGACCTCAATTAGGGTTAATTTCTTTATCCAGTGTGTTTTTAAATTGCTGACACCATTCAAACCAATGAGGGTTTGGAACGTTATTGCCAATTATCTCAGAATTATATTTTTGCAGATAGAACCTTATAGTTCCAATCTCTCAAAATTGGTTATTGATCAATACCCAAATGTTCAATTATGCAACAAGGATATTCCATTACCCTCATTAGTTTAACTGGTTGAGGATTAAAGGTGATGTGAGGATTAAAGCACTATGAACAAGACAATTTCAGCCAGTAGAGCTGATTCTCATCAGCAAAAACCCTTTTCCCTGATTTATGTTCAGCTGAAGCTTGGCTGGCAGCTCAAAGACATGCCTGCAGGGAACCTGCACAGTCATGTCACACCACGTCTCACAACAAAAAACTAATACACGTGTAATTACAATTACTGTCTGCCATCTTTGTTTGTGTCTGTAATGCAACATTATATAAATTACCCTCAAAGCACTCATTTGAGTAAATTACTAGTATCCAATCATGTAGACCTACTGCTCTTATTAAAACAATGATTTGATTACATCACACCAAGCTACAATGTATTAATGTTATAAGTATTATAAATCGTACTCAGAGGATGCCTTAGCAAGGCAATTGGGACAGGACTTGGGCAGTGAGCTGTGCTTGGTGCAGAGTGGACAGAATAGCTTACCCTGCATGCTACGCAACACATACTGTACACACTCAACACACAGAACTGTAGATGCAGTGTAGCTGTGTTCCATGATCCTGCTGTGTGGACCATTTGTGAGCAAGCTGGCAGATGGAACGAGGATTTTGGATAAGATGCATTTGGAGAGGATCCATCATCCATCCCAAAGCATCTAAACAAGCAGATTCTCTAGTCTAAAACCATGGTGGTACTACCACACATTAATGTCTTGCTGCTGCAAGAGTCTTTATTATGTGTTGAATGAAAGAATCACACACCAAAACATATCTTAAATCTAATCCATTTTTTTTGCCACATGCGCTGAATACAACTGGTGTAGACTTAACCGTGTAATTCTTTCTTACGAGCCCTTCCCAATGAGGCTGCAGAGTAGATTTGACAAATAATAATACAAATTAAATAGTAACACAAGAGGAATAAAATATCATACACAAGAATGGAATGATCTACAGGGACTACCAGAACAAGACCAATATGCAAAGCTATGAGGTATTTGAAGTAGATTTGTACATGAAGGGTAAAGTGACTAGGCATTAGGATTTAAAAAATATATAGAAATAAGAGTAAAATAAAGAGCAAAGTATTACACGTTAGTTTTTGTACTAACAGAAACAGACAAGAAACACACAACCCAATAATGATGATCGATTTAGAGCCATGAAGCCTATCTGAAGAGTTGGACAATAAAACCTTTACATCATTTTCAGGTTACACTTTACATACTATACATTCTCCCAGACACCGCAGAATCAATAATGAATTGCAGTCTAGACACACAAAAAAAAAAACCGCTAGATCAGCCTTAGCCTTACAAAATCCTCCAATTATGCCATCCTCAGCCTATAACAATGGTCACCAAGGCCTGGAGTTGACCATCTATGACAGGAACCAGTGCTAGTAGGTCTTATCAGTTGCAGAACTACGGAGGCTCCGGAGAGGTGGGTGTGGGACAACAACAAAAGTCAAAAAGCCGATAGGTCCTAATGTTCTGTCTGTCTGTAACCCTCAGCTGGAGTCTGTGTAGCTACCTCTCCCTGATTCCCCCTGCACTCTGTTCTACTGCAGCCATGGTTCATTGAGTGGAGTTTGTTTCTTCAAAGGGTTTGCAGTGAGTTCAGAGGCATGTCAGTTTGGCACAGTAGCACTATGCTGATTCTCCTAACAGCTCCAAGCTAATATAGAAAAGTAGGAATAGGATGTTTACTTAACTTAAAGCTCACCATTTGACAGTATGCATCAATGACACATCATATACACATTCCTATTAGTATTTAGGTTCTAAAATATAGGGCTAAATTATATGGAGTGGGGGAAGGGGTTAGGCAGGGGCAAATGCTTTACTTTATCATGACACTGAAGGCCTAATGACATAATATGGTGTATTAGGAGGATATTCGCTTAATTATGTAATAAGATGGGTAATCCTACTTAGTAACTTAATGGGACATGACCGGTCACATGGTGCTACCCAAACGCTTCAGCATGATGAGGGGGGCAAGAGAGAGAGGGTAACTGTTCTTTTCATGACACATCATGGTAGAGGCTCCTGGGGGAGATGGAGGGATGGAGTGAGGAGAGCGACGACTCTGACTAGGGCCCCGGGGCTGACCGTCACTGTCGCCCTGGTGTAACGCAGTCTGACAGACACACGCTTTCCTTGCTCTTGGCTTCTAATGAACTGGCATGACATGGGCCTTCGCCACAGAGCAGTGGAGAAAAGGGTCTCCAGAAGCAGGCACTGAAACGCGCTCGGGATATCAACCTAGTGGGGGTGAATGAATCAGTGTTGGCGATCCCAGGCTGCATCTGCTCTAGCCTGGAACTGAAGAATAATGTGTGGGGAAATCCAGTGTCATCTATGAGTCTTGCAGGGCTTAGTGATGTTGTTAGTTAGGCTTTGCTCTTTAAGTACAACCTCTTGTCCCCATTGCTTTGTGTCTGAAGAACCCAAAAAGATCTGTAACACAGTGGGGAAAATCTGCATGTTGGTAAGACTAATCAAAGTAAATGATCAACAAAACCATATAATTTATGGTGGTCGTTACAGTAGAATTGACATTGGACACATCTATGATTGAAGAGCAGAGAACACTGACTGCATTCTCTATTGACAGGTTTAAAAAATGCCCACATATTTCCAGAAGTGCTGATGTCATTGCATTCCCAGTTAAAAGCCAATTTATGCTTAATCCTAAAATGTGGTAGAGGCACCATATGGATGGTCTGACAATCAGAGCCTCTGGAGGCGCAGAGTGCAAATTGAGCTCCATACCACAAATGTTACAACAATGGGGAGGGGGCTCCGTATTGACATGACTGTTTATACAGGACCTACCGTCAACCAAACT
This sequence comes from Oncorhynchus keta, assembly GCF_023373465.1. NCBI lineage: Eukaryota > Metazoa > Chordata > Actinopteri > Salmoniformes > Salmonidae > Oncorhynchus > Oncorhynchus keta. The sequence goes on from NC_068439.1 coordinate 72,100,750, forward strand.
CACTTCCTTCACAACAGCTCTGCAAAGCGCAAGAAGTTTGAGTGCCTTGATTTCTGCAGAGGCCATATCACCATAAACGCTTCACGGCCACCGCAGGCATCCAATTGACCATGTGGCACCTTTAACAGTGCAGGGTTCCCCTCTGCTGCATCATACAATACAGTAGGATATTGGCCCATATATCCCACCTAGTACTGCCTGTTTCATACAGAGAAGAGCTTTTCTATTGGAAAATGCAGTAGATACCATCTTACAGAATTTACAATGCCTTGAGTGTTCACACCAAGACCTTTTCTGCTTTGTTATAACAGTCTGGATTTAAACTGGATTAAATTGAGGTGTGTAGATCAGTGACAAATACCTTAATGTCAAAGTGAAATTGTTTTCAGAAATGTTTACCAATTAAATTCAAAAGGAAAAGCTGAAATGTCTCACCATTAAATAGTCAACCTTTTTACAGCAAGACTAAATACATTCACAAGTAAAAATGTGCTTAACTATGCCCATAAGTTGCATGGACTCACCGCGCGCAAGTGTTTAACAATCTTGAAATGACTAACCCCTCTCTGTACCCCACATACAGATAATTGTAAGCTCCTTAAATCAGGCAGTGAATTTCAAGCACAGATTCAACCACAAAGACCAGGGAGGTTTTCCTATGGTTTGCAAAGAAGGCTACCCATTGTTAGATGGGTAAAAAAAACATTTTAATATCCATTTGAGCATGGTGCAGTTAAATTGTAAACTGATGTATCAATACACCCTGTCACTAAAGATACAGGCGTCCTTCCTAACGCAGCTGCCAGAGAGGAAGGAAACTGCTCATGGACCTTACCATGAGGCCAATGGTGACTTTAAAACAGTTAGAGTTTAATGGCTGTGATGGGGAATAACAGGATGGATCAACAATATTGAAGTTATTCCACAATACTAACAAAATGACAGTGAAAAGGAAGCCTGTACAGAATAAAAATATTCCAAAACACATCCTGTTTTCAATAAGACACGATAGTAATACTACAAACAAAGGTGGCAAAGAAATTAACTTTTTGTCCTGACAACAAAGCATTGTTTGGGGCAAAGCCAACACATGACAGAGTACCACTTCAAATATTCAAGAATGGTGGTGGCTGCATCACGTTATCAGTATGCTTGCCATTGGCAAGGACTTGAGATTTTATTTTTATTTTACTTTTTTAGAGGTAAAAGCGCTAAGCACAGGCAAAAATCCTAGAGGGTAACCTTCAGCCTGCTTTCCAGACAGACAAATTCACCTTTCAGCAGGTCAATAACCTAAAACACAAGGCCAAATACACACTGGTGTTGCTTACCAAGATGACATTCAAGGGTCCTGAGTGGCCTAGATACAGTTAGATTTTCAAGCCAATTTAAGTTATCGCAAGACTTGAAAATGGCTGTCTAGCAATGCTCAAACGACTTTACGATTTGTTTATAAAATAACAGGTATATATTATTGTGTGCAATTTTTTTTTTTACAATTGTACCTTTATTTTACTAGGCAAGTCTGTTAAGAACAAATTCTTATTTTCAATGACTGCCTAGGAACAGTGGGTTAACTGCCTGTTCAGGGGCAGAACGACAGATTTGTACCTTGTCAGCTCGGGGATTCGAACTTGCAACCTTTTCGGTTACTAGTCCAACGCTGTAACCAGTAGGCTACCCTGCCGCCCCTGTGCTTACCCAGAAAGACTCAAAGCTGTAATTGCTGACAAAGGTGATTCTAACATTGACTCAGGGGGTTGAATACTTAATATTTATTTCCTGTTTAATGAAAAAAAAATATAGAATTCCACTTTGACAAGAGGATTTTTTTTGAAGATCATTGACAAAAAACAATTAAATCCATTTTAATCCCACATTTGGAAAAAGTGAAGGGGTGTGAATACTTTCTGAAAACGCTGTAAATGTCTTAACATCTTCAAAGATCCCCTTCTGTAAGGGAATTCAAAACCCAGCACAGAGAAAGATCACCCATCTGTTTATCCATGCAGAGTGCCAGCAGTATTTCCTGCATTATTGTTGGGATGGTGGCACAATCACACTTCTCTATTTGCCTCGATGGCAGGAGCCATTGCAATAGTTGCTAGGCAATGGGGCAGTGTGTAAATTGCCAAAGAGTAGGTGGAAGGTGTGATTTGAGAAGTGGAATTCACAAAAAGATAAGATAAATAAACCAGTTTCACACCCTCAAAAAGAGTATTGTTTTTACTGGCGCCACCTTGTGTCCATTTCTGTACAGAGACATTTTGTGACACGTCAAATGAATGAAGAAACTTTATTCCGTTTCAATGGGAAAATAAATGAACACACAAAAAAAAAGACATTGTTACCAAATATATGAACACTAACGTAATTTATTGTACAATATTGAGTGCCTTAGTTTCCTGTCAAGGACGGGCTTTTTCCTCTGCACTCTCCACGGCCGTCTGACAACCTTACAGGACAATGCGTGTAACAGAAAGAAAAGTCACGTGAAACACCCCAATGTCAAATTGGCTAAAGATCGACATTGTCTACATCTGAATCATCACTGATATAAGATGCAGGGCTAGAGCTCCAAATGATGCTCCCTTCCAGGGAGATGACGGAGCTGAAGCTATCCATGAAGAGGTCACTGTTACTGCTGCTGCTACTACTGCTACTGCTGCTGCTGCTGCTACTACTACTACTACTGTCGTCGATCACCATCACCTCCTCTGGCTGGGCTGTGTGGAGAGACAGTAGTAGAAGGCACTATGAGAGCCCTTCAGACCCACTGACCTGGGTCGTGGTCGGTAAGGCACACTTGTAAACTTACTTTGATTTGACTTATCACACAAACATCCATCCATCCATCCGTCCTTCCATCCATCCGCCACATCTTCACCCATGAATTCCAAGGCTTCCCTCAACAACTTCCACAAACTTAGGAGTGGGGTGAACGCACCTCTCACCTTTCCTCTCAGTGATGAGCACCAGGCGTCTCTGCTTCATATCTGGGCTGAGCTGCTCCACCATGCGATCGATGCAGTTGTCCAGCACCAGCGAGCGAGTCTGAGACAGGATGGCCTGCCGGCAGATGGGGCACTCGTCCTTCCGCTTGCGCCACTCACTGATGCAGTGCAGGCAGAAGCTGTGGGCGCAGTTAAGGGTCACCGCCTGTAGGGGATATATGAACGAAAGATCGAAACCAAACAGCTCGGATTAAAGGCTAACAGCATTCAAAATTCCATTTTACCTGTGGCTTGTATCATATTATACTGTAAAAGTGATATTTTCTGGTTAAAATTAGGGCTAGGCGATATATCAAATGAATGTTTTAGCGTGATGTTCC